>NC_056735.1:1131777538-1131837723 GCF_019279795.1 Protopterus annectens | reverse complement strand
GGTTAACCTTTGGGATTTCCCATAAATAAATAGGCCTGAAAAACAAAGAGGGTTAATTTCACTAACTAACTCAGTAAAAGGAAAGTACAGTTATGTGCAGTTACCATAAATGTAGATGCTCGAGTGTATTTACTGTTGCAGTCTTCACACTTGGGTTATCTGCCTGCAGGTACCCCTCGGTCGGCCCGAATACCAGAGTGTTAGGATTTCTGCCTTGGATGCTGTCGTCTCTTCCATGATGTCAGAACGTTAGGGGTATAAAACATACAGCAGACGCCATTACATCAGTTTTTCTTGCCCCAGATGTCAGGAGCCCCCAAAATAGGAAGCAATTACATGGTGTGGAACACCGCCAGTAAAAAGTAAATACCATGGCCATAAGATATGGCCAAACAGAGGATAGGTAAAAAGTCTAGAAAAGTGAGGGGGCTGAAGGGAGGGTAACCAAAACTGCAACAGTGAATACACTCGAACATCAACATTTATGGTAAGTGTACACAACTATACTATGTTCTTCATGTTTTACTGTTGCAGTCATCACACTTTGGTTGATTCCCAAAGCTGAGGAAGGGTGGAGGCAATCAAGAAGTATTAGGGCTGGCTAGCAGGCCATGTAAGACTGCTGTGGCAAATCCAGCTCTGGATTTAGAAAAGTCTGGCAAGTGGTAATGCTTGATGAAGGTGTGTTCAGAACTCCAGGTTGCAGCTTCCACGATGTCCATGGTAGGGACTCTCCTGAGAAATGCTGTAGAAGTTAAGGTATCTCTAGTGGAAAAAGAGTTCTGATCCCCTATGGGATAGGTTTTCCATGGTGTTTGTAGCAGAAATGGATGCCAAGTGCTATCCATTTGGAACTAGTTTGCTTTGAAATGGGCTTGACCTCTGCCCCTGTAGCAAAGCTGACTAGCAGCTGGTTAGATTTTCTGAAAGGCTTAGTCCTATCAAGGTAGAACTTGAGCTGTCTTCATGTCCAGGGAGTGCAGGATCCTCTCCCCTTTAGGGAAAAAGGCTGATAAATGGATGGATTGGTTTAAAGCCACACTGGATACCACCTTGGGCATGAATGATGGGTTAGTCCAGATGGAGACCCTGTCAGTCTGGAAAATAAGGAAGGGTTCCACAGCCATTAGTGCCTGTAGCTCTGACACTCTTCTTGCTGAAGTGATGGCTGGAAGTAAGGCTGTTTTCTAAGAGAATAATTTTAACTCTGCTGTAGAAGCAGGTTCAAAAGGGGGAAGCATGAGTCTCTCTAGTACAAAGTTAAGGTCCCAGGCAGGGGTGGGAGCTCTCCTCGGGGATCTTAAATAGTTAGCTCCTCTCAGGAACTGTTGGATCAGAGGGTGAGAAAAGAGAGGTGGCTCCGTATTGTACTGAGTTGAGAAGGCCGAGGCATGAATCTTAACTGATGAGAAGGAAAGGCCTTTGTGGAGCAGCTCTGTTAGATAATCTAGAATTACAGGTAAGGAGGGCACGTCAGTGTCCTTTCCTAGAGACTGGCTCCAACAACACTATCTTTTCCACTTTTCTGAATAAGATTTTCCTAGTACTAGGCCTTCTGGCCTCAAGGATGTCGTTCAGCACCGGTTTGCTGAGGGTTGCTGGTGGTGTGTTCAGGGAATAAGCAAGGCTGCAAGTTTTACCGTTTGCAGCCAAGGATGCAAAATCTGTCCCTCCTGCTGGGTGCCAAGGTAGCACTGCTGTAGGAGTGGGTACCAGTGCTGGCGTGGCCAGTCTGGTGCAATAAGGATTGTCTTTGGTCTGCCCAGCTTGATCTTGAGTAGTACTTTTTGAGAGGAGGGGCAGAGGGTGAAGGCATAAATTGAGAGGTCTTCCCATGTAAAGGATAGGGTATCCACTCGCCATGCTTGGCTATGGGGATTTTTGGTGCAAAAGTTGCTCAATTGATGGTTTTGGGGGGAGGCAAAGAGGTCCAGCTCTGATGTTCCCCACCTGTTGATTAGAAGTTTGAATGAGTTGGGTTCCAGTTTCCACTCGTGTGGGTCCAGTAGATTTCTACTTAAGTCGTCTGCCAATGAATTTTGTTTGCTTGGCAGGAATCGACCTTGCAGGTGCACTTGGTTGCTCAAGGTTGTGTTCACAGGGCCATGGCTAACCTGCAGAGTGGGTAGGAATGAGTTCCCCCCTGCTTGTTTATGTACCACATAACTGTGGTGTTGTTTGTCTTTATCAAGAGTTGTCCTGGAAGGATAAGGTATGTGAAGGCTGTCAGAGCATTCTGTACAGCTAACATTTCTTTTTGATTGATATGCAGGTGAATTTGTCCTGGACTCCATTTGCCTTGAATGCATTTGCCTGTCATGTGAGCCCCCCATGCATAGTCTGATGCGCCTCTTGTCAGGTTTTGGGTGGCAAGGGGTTGAGTGAAAGGAAGTCCCTTGTTGTGGTTGCAAGCCGCTGCCCACCAAAGGAACTCTGCCCTAAGACAAGGAATGATAGGAAATCAGTGCTTCCAAGTTCTGAGAGGGTTGACACCAGAGACTTTTTAAGTACCATTGAAGTTTCCTCATATGCAGTAGAATGCATGAGGCCACGAACCCTTGGGCTTGCAGTATTTTTCTTTGCAGATAGCTGGGTATTGGTGGCCATTAGTTTGAAGTAGTTTGTCAAATGAACCTGCTTTTCTGGAGTGAGGAAGGCCATCTGGGAAGTTGTGTTCAAGTTTGCTCCCAGGAATACAATCAGTTGGCTGGGCACCAGATGTGATTTATTTTCGTCGATGGTTTACCCCAGAGAAGTTAGAAGTCTCTTTACAAATGCCAGGTGCTGAAGTAGCAATTCTTGACTGTCTGCCTGAATCATTCAAATGTACCCATACTTAGATGATTGCCTATTTCTCTGCCTGCAGTATGCAATGGCTGGAGGTAGGCACTTGGTGAATACCCTGGGCACAGTAGATAAGTCAAAGAGAAGTGCAGAGAACTGATAGTGCATAGAGGCTGCCCTGAAACGTGGATTTTTCCTGCAAGATTCCTGTATGGAGATGTGCAGATAAGCTTCTTTTAAGTCTAGTGTGACTAGCCAGGAGTCCTTGGCTAGCATAGGAAGCAGCTGTTGTAGTGTAAGCATTTTGAATTTGGCACCACCAGGGAGGTGTTGAGAATGGACAGATCCAGGTTAGGGTGCCATAAGCTCTCTTTTTTGGGCACCAGGAACAGTCTGGAATAGAAACCGTGTCCCCTTTGCTCTATTGTAACAGGTTGAATAGGCCTGACACTGCGAAGAGAAAGTACTTGCTTTTGAGCCTCTGCCCACTGGTTGAAAGAAGGTCTGGCAACCCGCTTGGGGCTGGCAATGAGAGGAAATAGAATCTGTATCCCTGGGATACAATGAGTAGGAACCATTGGTCCTGGGTAATGGACATCCCATTTTTGCATGCAGGGCGAGTTTTCCTCCTAGAGGTGCAAGTATTTTGGCATGGCTGGGAAAGATGATAGACAAGTCATCGTGAACTTTTTCCATAAGAGGGTGGCTTACCATTCCCTGTTTTTGAGGTGGGAGCACTCCATTTCTTGGCTCTCTGCATACCCTGAGACTATAGTCTTGGTGATCTGCTGCCCCTGGGCTTGGACTGAGAAGGCCTGAGAGGGAATGGAAAGGACCAGTTTTTAGAAGGCCAATGCCTACTCAATCTAGGTGGCTGTAGCTGTAAGAAATCCTAAACAGTTTGCATAGATTTAGCTTTTTCCTCATCTTTTTAAGAACAAATTCTGCTTTTGTGCCAAACAAAAGTTCCTGGTTTAATGTAGTATCTAGTAATTTTGCTTTGACATGGTCTGGCAAGATTTTTCCTTCAGTCAAGCATGCCTTCTCAGTACAGATCCAGTGACAGCAGTCCTGCAAGATGCTTCTAAGGCATGAAAGCCACACTGCAAAGTATGTTTACTAACTTGGTTTGCAGAATGCATTAACTCTTGTGAATCTTTACTCTCTGCACAATCTGGAAGCAACAACATTTTCTGTTTAATTAGTTCCGTAATATGCTACTGGTACTTTAACATGTGAAACTGGCAATTTAAAGCCCTTACGGCAATTGTTGCAGAGGTATATACCTTACCTCATCTGTCTAAAGCTCTAGAATCCCTGTCCAAAAGGGTAGGGTTTTTGGCTGTAGTAACCTTAATAACTTTAGGTCCCTGGGAAATGGTGTCTGGATCCACAGTGGAATTTTTAAAAAGAAATTTGAGCGAGTCAGGTACTCTGTAGTACCTGTCAGGCTTTCTAGGAGCTGGTGGTAAAGTATCAGGAGTAAGACTGGATTCCTTGAAGACATCTACAATATCCAGGACAGGGGGTATAGCTAGAAGCCTGTGCTGAGGCAAGTCTAGAAATTCTCAGAGTCTCTTTTTGGACTGTGGGTAGTCCTGGCATTCCCAGTGGAAATGCTCTCAAAGTATGCATGGTTTCACCAAAAGAAAAGTCCTCTGGAGGGGAGACAGAGGGAATGGAATCCTCTGCATCTAAATCCTCATAGGTAGATAAGAGAATGCTCTGGTAATCAGAGGGATCACAGCCATAGGACTCACAATCTGCAGAATCAGAAAGAAAAATCAATTATTTGTCTTATAGAGGGGGAAGGCTGCCTTCTCCTAATTAAAGTTATAAGATCTTCAGCCATTCTAAGCATTTGTTTTGGTGGCATGGGAGCTTGAGCACGTGCTCTAGTCGTCAGTTTTCTAGGTGTAGTGCGAACACTGGGCCTGAGAAACTCGGTAGTTTTAGTCAAAAACGAAGATGTCTGTTTAATACTAACATTGGAAGGTCGGAAGACACCCTCAGAAGCCGGTGCCTGCACAGCGGCTCCGGACCCATCCAAGGTAGAGACATCTGCAGGTTCCATAGTCGAAGAAGCATCTCGCGGCATACCAGACTCTGAATGGGTCTCAGCAAAGGCCTGTGAATCTATAGAAGCAGGTATCAGGGGCTGCTAAGGTGCCTTGCTGAGTACCGGCATATGAGGTCTGTGTCTTTATCCTTACGATTTTTCGGAAGATCAGTAGTCGGATGGCTTGTCGAAGTCATTTTGGAATACGGGGAGCGGAAGAATTTAGCAACAAAGATAGCCCAATGACGAATAGTTTGCGCATTAAACAGGGCACAAAACCTACAGCAAGGAATATCGTGGTCTGGGCCTAAACAGGTGACACATTTAGAGTGAAAATCTCTGAGGTATTTGCTTTCCACAGGCAAGAGAATTGTTAAATTTTTCTGACATCGGTTAGAGCAAGAAAAAAGGGTCCCCGATGGGGTAATTGGCTTTAGAAGACTTCAGGTCTGAAACTCGAACAGTCAAAATTTCAGGTAGCGGCCAACCAGCACTTGCGAACTGCTTCTGCTTTGGGCTCCCACATGTCAAGAAAAGCTGATGTAATGGCGTCAGCTGCATGTTTTATACCCCTGACGTCATGGAAGAGGCGACAGCATCCGATGCAGAAATCCCAAGACTCCTGTATTTCGGCCAACTGAGGGCTACCTGCAGGCAGATAACTCGAGTGTGACGAATGCAACAGTGAAACACGAAGAACATCTTGCAATTAGTCGCACATGACAGAAATAGGTTTTAACAAGTTTTCTCTGAAGAAAAATTAATTATTAAGAAATATATAATAAAACTAAACTACTTAGCTAACGAGCCAGCCAGAAGACATCTCGATCACTTGAGCGGAAAAAGAGATCTGAGTTTTACACACTAGGCATCATGGGATAGACGGGTTAGCCTCGAGCCAGTGGACGAGTAAGAACCAATGCTTGGTTCCGAGCCCAACCAGCAAGAAGTAAGGCAAGGTGGGACAACATAACATCTATAATTAGTGTACAACCAATAAGGAGCAACAGGGAAAGCAATATTTAACGCATCAGTGGGGACTGGGGCAGACAAGAAACAGGGGGGAAATAGCAATGCAATAAACAGAAAGACACTGGAATGCAACTTTAAGCAGGTAAATAAAGCAGAATACAAGACTGTACAAATCTTTCAGTTAAAAAAAAAAATACACCACTGCCACTACTGCAATCCCACCACAGTCCAAGGCACTAGACAAGGCAGAAATTTATAAGTAACACTGTTTATGGGAAAATACAGTAATAAATGCCTAAATGAGGTTCTGATCTGGTAGTAGTTCACAATTCTTCCCCACCTGCAGATGAAACTACAAGGCTAAGGCCCCAGACTGAATTCAAAATACAGTTAGCTTTTACAAGTAATTCTACTTACAGAGAAAGAAGTGCAATACAATGTATAAACAATGTTCAGATCTTGCAATAATTGACAGACAACGCTCCCAAAATTACAAACGAAGATAGAAGACTAAGGTCTCAGAACAAACTAAAAAAACCTAAGCAGGTAACTTTTTTGGCTAAAACATGGAAAAATGCAGAAAAATACTTTTTTGCTCAAGGTGTTCAAATCTGCATTGCTCTGCTGTGATACTGGAAAATGATAAGTGCTTATTTTCAACTGTTTCTGCACTTCTATTTTACTGTATATCTGTGTAATATGTGCAGCTGATTTTTAGTCTCTTTTTTTGTACGTTAGTGCTGAATATATGTTACTGTTTGTGATCTTTTGAGCTTGTAATGAAATACGTTGTCAACAGAGGCCTAGCTGTTTCTTTGTGGCATAAAGAATCCGTCTAGTTTGATCTAGCTAAAAGCATTACTGCAACACTGTTATTTTTGATTGGATAATTGGGCTGGTTTCCATTTCTCTGCCTATAATAGCCAGTGTTTTAAACCAGTTGTACTTATTTGCTCAAGCTGTTCAAAGCTGCAGTGCTCTGCTGCGATATTGGAAAAAAATAAGTGCTTATTTTCAACTGTTCCTACACTTCTGTTTTACTGAATATCTGTGTAATCTATGCAACTGTTTTTTTTTTTGTCCCACCCACCCTGCTGTTGTGGTTGTCTTAAGTCTTGGTGGCTTTGAGTTGCCCACCTCTTGTATAAAGTTGATACTGGACACTCCCACCACTCACATTACACCAGCTCCTTCTACTGTTTACAGTGAGAGCTTAGTAAAGGCCCACCCCTTTAGCTTCTAAACCTTGAATTCTCATTATGTTGTCTTTTCACTTTCTACTAAAAAAAAAAAGGAGAGAGAGAGAGAAGTACCTCTTTTTACTTCATTTTGCTGCTTGTGCTTAGGGATTCAACTGCATTTAGTTTGCCATATTTATTACTGCTTGTTGGTATCCTCACTAAATTGATGACAATATTCTATTTGTCTGTTACTGCTGTGATTTGCGAGCTACTGTTTCGAAGCAATCTACTGGTTAACTATATTTCATTGCTATCTACTGCAATTCATTACTATTTAACTGCATTTTACTGCATTTCGTTGCTGTTTAACTGTATTTTTTCATACTGTGAGTTATATTCTTTTGACTGTAAGTGATTAATCTGTGCTTCATTGTGAGTTTTTTTCTTACCGAGTTCTTAAGTTTAAAATTGAGTAGAATAGTCTAGATACAGGTCTGCGGCATCCAGAGCTTCCGCTGCATGGTTTTTAACCCTTTTTCAGGTATTCCAACTACAGGTTTTCCCTTAGTAGCAGTTGTGTTATCATCTAGTAGTACTACTCGTAAGCCTTCCTCCCTTTACCCTCTTAGCTCTTTCAGTTTCTGAGAAATATGGATGGACAATTTCCTACATTTTCTCCTGCCAGTCTGGTTGATATAATCGGCATCCTGAGATAGTGTAGCAACTGCCTCATGTACACACAACCCTTACTATTAGCACCTAGGAGCACTATTTGTGAGAGCTGCAAATACATCAAGCACCTGGAGTCATTGCTCTCTCCCCACAAACCAGTACATCTGTCACTGAGAAGGTTGGCAACACAAACACCACACCTCAATCACCACCCACACAACACACTCCTACATAACTGGAGGACCTCAACAAAAGCATACCCAAACAAGAGAGACCTCTGAGGCATAAACGCATGCAAACTCCACTGCCCACCACACCACACAAAGTCCACAAACCTGTATCTCACAGCCACTAAGGCCTAAACATAAACCCAACATATTAGTCATAGGAGACTCCATTGCGAGACACACATATGTGCCCCTCACCAGGCTGGATAAGGAGAAAGTCACCGTTAGCCGTTTGTCGGGTGCCAGAATCTGCCATATCACCAATGCACTCAAGTCTCTCAACAGGTACTGTTATGACTCTGTCATAGTCCATGTTGGAATGAATGACTTGAGACGTACCTCCCTGGACTACATGACGAGACCCCTGATCGAGCTCTATGAGTATGTGTCCCAAGCAGGTATGTCCCTAGCCTTAAGCAGCACTCTACCGTCACCCAGAATGATGCCTCAACACAAACAGAAAATTATTGACTTTAACAACTGGCTTAGTTTCTAGTGTCATTCAAAAGGTATCCAGGTATCCGACAGCCTGGGATGACATGACTGACAAGCCACGATGCTTTGCCAGAGACGGCCTGCATCTATCTCCCTGGAGCGTCAGGCTCTTGCCTCCCCCATAGTGCCTGTTTTAGGCAATGCCATGAGGTCAAAATTACCAACATGAAAATTTCATCAAAACATAAATTAAAGGTCATGCTGCTAAATGCTAGGAGTCTAAACATGAAACTGCACTCATAGCAAGCATTCTTAACACTGGAAGAAGCTGACATTTGTGAGTCACAGAAACCGGTACAAAGCTGCGGAGAGCACCCCACCCATACCAGGTTACTCATCCTATCATTCATTCAGACCCCAAGCCGTGGGCAGCAAAACAAAAGGAGGTGGAGTTGAAATATATATAAAAGACATACACACCTCTAGGCTGGTCAAACAGGATGATGCGCAGGAAATACTCCAGGTTCAGTTAACAGCTGACAAGACCCCTATTAAAATCATAACTAGCTTCAGGTCACCAACTCTGACTCAAGATGCCCACTCCACCTATCTGGACCTCTTCGAATCTATCAAGATTCAACTCTTTACTCTGATCCTGGGCCACTTTAAACTATTCAACCATAGATTGAAAGAAATACTCAAGCCAAAACAGAAATGCCCAGAGATTCTTTGATTTCATCAATGCAAATGCCTTGGACCAGTTGGTTGACACTCAGAGGTGAAAATATCTTGGACTTGGTATTAACAAACATGAGTAACCACTGCAGCATCCATACAGTGTCATCATTCCTGGTAATATCTGGCCACAAAGCAGTCACTTTTGAAGTCACCATCCCCCCCCCCCCCCATCTAGGGTCAAACAGAAAACTTCTCCAAAGCTGATTACAACCTCCGTAGGGAAGGTATAAACAGCTTCACAGCCCCCTCCCCCTCCACAGAAACTGACACATATGTCCAAACTTACACCAAAGTACTATATGATAATTTATATAGCTGCGTGTGGAATCAGGAATACCCGTCAGGACAAAATCCTCCTCCTCAAGGAAGAGTAAACCTGTCTGGTGGACATCTACAATAAATAAACTCTATAATAAAAGGAAAAATATTGCTGTTCAGGACCAAGAATGAGCAGGTGTCTAATTGGAAGCAATTTCTCCTTAGCCTGAACAAGGAAATAAGAGCACTAGTGAAATCCTCCAAAGCAAACTTCGAGTCCAAACTGGCCACATCTACTGAAAGTCAATCATAAGGCTTTCTTCACATAGGTCTGCAATCTCAAGGGAAGTACCCAGATATACTCAGAACTGGTGGTCAAGGACAGCACATACACAAACCCTGTAGATATAGCCAATCTGCTGGCAGACAGGTTCAGTGAAAACTTCACTCCTCTGCCCCCCCCCCCCCCCCATCAGTGAAACAGGACATCCCCAGTACCTGTCCCCTCCCCTTATCTCTAAGTCATCACTGCCCTCTCAAAGGCAAAAAAAAAAAACCAGCCTCCATGGGACCCAATAACATCCCAGGCTGCATCCTACATGAACTCAAGCAAGAACTTGCAGCACCATTAAGCACCCTATTCAACCAAAGCCTGAGTACCAGTTTCATCCCAGCCAAGTGGAGGACAGCTACTGTCATCCCTTTGCACAAAGGTGAAGCGTCCACCGATCCAGGAAATTATAGACCCATCAGCCTAACTAGCCTGATCTGCAAGGCCATGGAGCAGATTATCATGGACCTCATTAACAAGGACATTGGCAACCTCCAGACACTTGATCCAACAGTTTGGTTTTGTCAAGGGGAGGTCATGCCTGTTAAATTTGGTCGACTTCTTTGAGACGGTCACCAAGGCCATAGACAAAGGGAAGACTGTGCACACAGCCTACCCTGACCTGGCCAAGGCCTTCGATACTATTTCCCACATACATACAAATAGATAAACTCTCTCAACTAGACATCAATCCATATGTTACCAGATGGGTAGCAAATTGGCTTACTGATAGAACCAACCTAGTCAAAATAGGGAAGGCACCTCAAGTAGTAGACCTGTAACAAGCGGTGTACCGCAGGGATCGGTCTTGGGGCCTCTGCTGTTTGGGACAGAATTTTCAGAGGTGCAGGCCAAATCTAGTGGGCTATGGCTGACCAAGTCTGCAGAGGACTGCAAGCTGGGTGCTGTCATCAATTCCCCTAGTGATGTGGACATCCTCCAAGACGGTCTCACCCAAACAAACGACTGGTGCCACAAATATGGCCTCAAACTGAATTTCAAAAAATGCATCATCATCCCTTTTGAGGAGAATGATGTCCCCACAAATGATTACATTGATAATAAGGCACTAAGCATGCAATCAGTCATGAGGGACTTGGGAACCAAAGTTGATAGCAAACTAACTTTTAACCACCATATTGCCTTCGTTGTATGGAAAGCTTACTACATGGCCCACCTCATTAGTAAGGGTATTTCATCGAGGGACAAGGTGGTCATACCATCCCTGTATTCTTTCTTTATAAGACCGATTATGGAATACTATGCCCCTTTCAAAGCACATGCAGCACCTGGAGAGACGACAGAGATTCCTCACCCAGAGAATCCAGTGCCTCAAACATCTACCCTGCACAGATAGGCCTTGTCCCTCTACTCAGTCTCCTACAAACTCCTCCGAGGTGACCACTGTCTGGCATACAAAGCAACCTCAGACCCCACTCTGATAGGAATGCTACATATCTGCAAGTCAAGCTCTACTTGAGTAACCCGTACATGAAAACTCAACCTGGTCTGTGACATCAATAGAACTTGTTGGCGGGACAGATTTATGCCCCAGAGACTCCCAGTTTTGTGGAATAGACTCCCTTGCCACATAAAGCAGAGTACCTCATTAAACCTTTTTAAGCGCAACCTGGATAACTTGATGGGGAACAGAAAATACACCCCTGGGATTCCACCTATATCCCTGTTGGACAGTGGCATAGGGTGCTGACTTATTGGAGCATGGGCTAAATGCTTGGCTAGGCTTGTAAGGGATTCGGGGCCAATAGCCTAGTAACTTCCTATGATCCTACATAATGACACACATCCAGCTTGTGATGTAATCAAACACCATTTGTCAGCAAGCACCATGCTCATTAAGACCAATAGGTTGAAATGCAATACAGGATCACTTGGTAGAACAGTATAGCAAAGTGAGATGCGCTTTTCCCACATGAAATTTTGAGCATCTTCAAAGTCCTATGATGCTTTCCAGAGGTAGTCTGAAGGACCGAGTTGGTAGGTCAGTTCAGGGCATTAAGGCTACAAGCTACTAATGAGCTTCATCCTTTAGGCCTGGGTTTGATTTCCCGTCCAGAAACAAGTAACTAACTTAACCAGAGACTGTTCACAAGTCACCACTGAAAATGGACCCTTGTTCCAGTGGACTTACCCATTTAAAAGAAAAAAATAGGTCAGAATTGCTTTCTGTGTCCATACCTGACGCCATGATTCCAATACAGCTCAGATGCCTAGAACATCAACATACCATGTCATCATGCAAGATCGAAAAAGTATTAAAGTCACTGCAAGCTGTGCAAAGTGCTGCAGTGTGAAAGTGATTACTTTAATAGAAATTACAGAGAAAGCATTTCCAACAGATCCATACTTTGCAGCAACACACATTCATTAATACAAACTTACAATGAGGCTATTAACTGTACCAGGATGCACCAGCTCATATTGTTCAACCATTGACATACAGAATCAATGCTGTTCTCTTCGCTACTTTATTCAGGATACCTTCAGTGAACTGCACCACTTGTTGATGCCCACAGGAATTCAAAGGCATTTAGGATGAAAAACTTGACCACAAGCAACCAAATCAACAGTGTTCACATAATGACTTTATTACAGATAACACTATATGAGAATAGAGTGCCTGCCTAGCTCCCATGTCAAACAGCTTGTGTGTGTGCACAATGATTTCCTGTATGCACTGAAGATGCCAGGGGGAGAAACCGGTCTGCTATCCTACTCATTGGCCGTGGGTTACCATTCCATTGGGCCTTGCTGGAATATTTTTATTCTTTTTGGCTACTGGCAGTGTTTCGCTGTATTATTGTGGAATTATGTATTGTTAATAAATGTCTTTTTTCCATTTTTTTGTTCTGTAATGCCTTTGTAGTGCTGGACATTTTGTACACACACACGTGTGTATATATATATATATATATATATATATATATATATATATATATATATATATATATGTGTATATATGTGTGTATACATATATCCACATATATGCATATATATACACATATACATACACACACACACACACACACACACACACACGAGTCTACTTCATAAATCTCATAACATTGAAGCTAAACATACTGAGACCATGACATTGAAAACTCAAAACACTGACAACACAAAACAACGAAAACTCAGAACACTGAAAGTGTGCATCATAACATGGAAAACTACAATGCACATGTAAAGAACATCCACTCCACCTATAACAATACCAAAGTAAAAAAAAAAAAAAAAAAAAAAAAAAACACGTTTCTGCAAGGGGACAAGCCCCCACTGCACCTCCCAAAACCCCAGTAAATTAAATATACCAACTCCTAGATCGCACTACACTGGGAAAAAGTTAATTTTCTACCCCCACTGTATCATGAGCACCATACAGAATGTAAACATATGGATGTGTTGCTTTCACGGAAGTTAAGTTAGTGTTCTGTGAAGTGCTGGGAGTAGGAGCGAGTAGGGGAAAAAGTGTAAATCAAAAGGTGCTTCAACAGTTAGTTTAAGGCTGTGCACACACAACAATATTAGTTTAAGGGTGTGCACTCTTATGCAACCAGCATATTGTACTTTTTTTATTTTTTTATATTTTTCCCCTACCAGATTTGTTTGTTTTTCAATTGAATTATACAGGTTATAGGTCACATTAAAGGCAGGAAACATTTTGAAAGGATTTATTGTGGTCTCATTTTTTTATACCACTAAAACCTGGCATTTGAACAGAGGTATGTACACTTTTTATATCCACTGTACCTAACGATATGTGCCTGAAAATTAATAGCTCTAAAAGCTAGGATAGATGAAGTATAAACTTTCTTACCTAGCCTATCGATGGTCCTACTGTCCTTGTCAAAAGGCAGTAACTTGGAAGGAAGCAACTGAGAAGATTTATCAGAGGCTACAGACACCACAGAGGGGTAGGCAACAGGACATTTAAACAAAAAAGAACAATCCTCAGGCACCCTATAAAACCTATCAGACTTCCTGGGAGCAGGGGGCAGAGAATCCGGTGCTTTACAGGCAGTGGAAAAAACATCCAATAAAGCAGGCAAGATAGGAGGAATGGCCGCAGGTTTAAGAGATTCCATCTGCAGTAACTAATGGTACCTTTTATGGGTATCCGAAACTTGGGCACAATCCCACTTAAAGTCCATCATCCTAGAGATAGTGCCCCCAAAGGAAATTTCCTCAGAGGGATTACCCAGAGTATGACAATCCTCCTCCTCAGACCCATAGTCTAAAGGAGAAGGAATCTGGGTAGAATAAGCAAGGGAGTAATAATCAGAATCCATCTCAGAAGAATGCAAATCTCTGGGTCTTTTAGGGGAAGAGAAGGACCAAGGAGGAGCAGGAACTGAAACCTCTTGAGGAGGCTGCAACGACAGTAAAAGCATTAAATAACTCCTGAGTAAAGGCCTGCCACTCATTTTGTGGATCCCTAAGAGCAGAAGAAACATGGTTAATTTTCTGTTTCATTTTAAAGGGAGAGCCATCCTGGAAACCTGAGAAGGTCCAGACTCAGGACGGCATTCCACAACTGCAGTAGGAACCTCTTCCCTAAAGAGAAACTGTGGAACTCCATTAGACCCCTCGGAAACAGTCAACAGTGGTTCCCTCTGAATGCCCAAAATGGACACCTGCAAAGCCTCTGATGTGCTGCCCGCCAAATCCTCACTGGCCTCCAACCCAGACGCAGTAGAAGAATCTGACAAAACAACCGGGTGAGCTTCTGGATGCATAATAACCTCAGGAGAAACTCCCGGCAGAGGCTGGAGAGTGGAAGATTCCGGTCTTAGCTTATGCACCTTCTTCCCAGACAGCTGACCCTTGGGGCAGGATGTTCCACCCATAGTACCCGTAGCAAGAAGCTTAAGTCACTGGTTCTCAAGGTACAAGGAAAGGGAAGAAAGCCTACTACGAAGAGTTTTGGGGACAAATGCCTGACAAATTGAACAAGCCGTATGGTTGTGAGCAGCACCAAAGACACTTATCATGGTGGTCTTTATGGGGAATCAGTCCTCCCACACTGGCATTTACTCTTCCTGGATGACATTAACCCCAAACAGCACTAAACAGCAGAAAAAGTAACCAAAAATCCAACTGGGTACTTATTTGCAACTGTGAGGACTCCAGCAAACGGGAGTAAGCACAGAAAAGCCAATAAATAGAAAAATAGATGTATGCAACAGACAGGCAGTTAAAACAGCATTCAGACTGGTGGCAAAGAAGTTCTGAGGATGGTATGACTGAATTTCACCTTTATGCCCTACTTTACGCAAGGAGTGTGTAGATGACATTCAGCGTACCTTAAAGCAAAGTAAACTGACCGGACGGACGGCTTCATGGCAGGGAATCCCATTGGTAAGGAATACTGCAGCGGTGAATGTAAGGACATCCATATATACACACATATACACACACGTGCACGCAAACTGTCAACTGTACTGGAGAACAAGGGCACCAATTATGCACCAGCATTGATCTGTAGCATACAGTTAAGTGCTGTCAGAAACAAGGGAAGCTCATGCTGCTAAAAAGATGGTCATCTCTACTGCTGCAAGTGACAGCAGAACACTAAATGCTATTGCGCTGTTGTCTGAATTACAGCAACTGCTGTACAGTGACGAGCAAAGGTATTCCTTATTGATGCTGGCCAAGAGCTAAGCTAGTTGACCAATACAGCCCAGACCTCGGGGCTGCCCTTATGCAACAGATCCTGCATAACATCAAAAAGTACTAGTCAGCCACCTTTAACGTGCCAGTGGTGACCAGCATTGTCACTACAGACGTAGTAATAGCTCTACCAAACAAAAGACATGTGCAGTGTATGGGTTGCAGACAGATGAGTGACCATCCTGTCTCACTGCCAATACTGTGAGAATAATGTTATTCATAAGACATTATGAAGACACTAATGGGCAGGATTTTTTGTCATACAGATTGTTGTTGTGTCTTTTGGCTTATCCCGGTTAGGGCATACAGATGACGGATGCAAATGGTCAGCATAGTGCTTCAATGGTTAAGATATCTCTATGTTACAGTGCCAGGGTTTGCAGTTCAGCCCCGACTTCCAGTTATCTGTGTGGAATTTGCATGTTCTAACTCACATCTGCATATTTTTTCTCCCTGGTTTCCTTCCATTATAAAATAATGCCCATTTCTTTATCCATCTAGAATAATTACAGTACTTTAAGTACCAGTATGCAAGCCATGTGATTTGGAATAGCAATAATGCGTGGATGGATGTGGGTAATAACCCATTGCTGGTACTGTTTGATCATGAACGTACCTTGGATAATTTATAAACATTTGTATTGGTAGAAATGCTTATTTTGACAATGTAAATATCTGTAATTGTATGTATGGTTATTTTCAAATAAATTTTGCATTTGTATGCCTTACCCCCGCCCCAATCTCTGCACTAACCCTATGTGGAACTGCTGTATGCTGCTTAATGTGGAGTTGCCCATTCCTCAGGTATCAGCTGAAAACAGGAAGTGCATATCTGTAAAACTGTACGGTTAAATTTCATATAAAGCAAACCTAAATTATTATGTAATGAAGCCTGACAGTCTAACACTTGCTGCTCAGTCAACATATTTCTGTTTAAAGAATTGGTCAGAACAGTCTTTTAGTCAGTGTTCACAATGATCTAAAGTTAACCTTCTCTGTTTAACATCACTGATCGGGCTAAAAGCAGGGGACAGATGGGAGCAATGGTTGGATTCTAAAACTGGGCTGGGAAATGTATCCTGCAATGCTTTGCACTGTGAAATGTCTGAAAATATTTCATGTGGATTGTTTGTACAGACAGAGCTTTCTCTTTGGTAATTCATTTGGGATATTTTCTTATTTTCTGCTTGAAAGCAAAACAAATTGAGCCACTTCACACAGCAGATGGTTGGGTAGCTTTATTTGATATTACAAACAGTCCAAAATAACATCAATAACTCTTTACCTGTATGTACTGCACTACAAAGACGACAAATGGCAAGTCAGTCTTCCCAAATACTGAAAAGACACTGCAATACAAACACTCTAGAAATGGTGGACTTCCTATACCTTAAGCAAAAATATCATAAATATTAAAGAATATGCCACCCACTAAGTTTTAAAAACTCAAATCAACCTTAACACACACGACTTTCTAATTTTTGAATTGAAATGCTTATGGTTGCACTCATGAAAATGCAAGTTATCAGTCTGACCACTAGTGGCCACAATTAGAAATACTACTCATCAGAAAAACGGTATAAACTTTTACTGCATTAAGTCAGAGATGCTGTTACAGTGGTGCCATTTTATATATTTAAAAATGTGTGTAATAAACGTGACCTATCAGGCCCCCTGCAATTGCTATTTAACTGAAGCCTCCCAACAGGTTTCATGCCTTATGAATAGAGGGCAGCAACAGTCATCCCTCTGCACAAACGGCGGGCCACATACAGACCCTGAAAACTACAGGCCCAAAAGTCTCACTAGTCTCATGCAAAGTAATTGAACAAATTTTCATGGAAATGATTAATAATGATATAGGAAACCCCCAAAGATTGGACCCAACCCAATTTGTTTTAGTGAAGGGCAGATCATGCCTACTCAACCTGGGGGACGTCTTTGAGAAGGTCACCAAAGTAATGGATGAGGGCAAAATAGTGAACACTCCCTACCTTGACCTGGTCAAGGCATCAGCCACTTAAGTATAAACCCTTATGTATCCTGGTCTCACAGACAGGATCCAGGTAATTAGGAATGGGAGTCCACCTCTACAAAGACACCAGTCACAAGCAGAGTCCCTCAAGGATTAGTACTGGGACTGCTTATTTTTGGTATTTACATCTCTGAAGTCAAAGCCAATGTCAAGGGCCTCTGGCTGACTAAATTTGCAGATGATTGCAAATTAGGAGCAGTCATACAATCCCCACCAACACTAATTATGTCCTATACCACTGTTGCAGTACTCTAAGCAGAAAAGATCTCCCACCTAAGGCAGACATTCGGCTAGTATACCAAAACCTAATGCTTTTGTATGTGCCATATGTCATAATTATGCTGCCTGCATATAATGTAAGACATAAAAGGGATGTACAAACACAGCTATCCAGAACTTCTTTGCAGCCAATTCAAATGTCTTGTT
This sequence comes from Protopterus annectens, assembly GCF_019279795.1. NCBI lineage: Eukaryota > Metazoa > Chordata > Ceratodontiformes > Protopteridae > Protopterus > Protopterus annectens. The sequence goes on along the minus strand of NC_056735.1, from coordinate 1,131,819,914 downwards.
GCTGTGCTGAACACCTAGATGCCAGATAAGAGGCCCGTTCTCCCCCCCCCCCTTTTTCCTGGCCTTATATTCTATTTTGCTACCTAGAGTTCATGTCATTCAAGAAGGGAAAATGTCGGTGTGGGGGGCATATTCCCCATAAGGATCATCACTAAGTGTCTTTTTTGTTTGGGTGCTTCCCATGACCATACCCCCCTTGTAGTATCCGTAAGGCATTTGTCCCCAAGACACTCAGAAGCCATTTGTCTTTCCTGGTCATTTATCTTGAAAACCAACAGCTTAAACAGCTAGTTCAGGGTACTATGGCAGAATCCATTAACCCTGAGATACTTCCGCTAGTTAAAAAGAACAAGAAGTCTCGGCCAGATTGTTTAGCTGTCCAGTCTCCAGTGAACATCCCTCTAGAGGCAGGTAATAGCTCTGTAGGTCGTTCAACATCTACAATGGATTCCTCTGCTGTGACCCCACTGGAGGCCAGAATGGATCAGTCTTTTCACATGTCCTCTGAGGCTTTGCAGGCATCTACTTTGGACATCGAGGGGGAACTGCAGTTGATTACCTAGGAGGGTCGTAGAAGGATTCCGCAGACACTAGTCAGGGAAGAAGATGAGGTTCTGAGTTCTCTTATCAAATCTCGTCAAGTGTAGGAACATCTGGTATTTGCTAGGGTTCATGTCCCTTCCAAGAAAGGACAAAAAAATGAAGCATGTTTTGGTCCATCCTAAGGATCCTCAAAGGGAATGGCAAGAGTTTACTCAGGGCTTGCTTTCTGCCTTGACTGCCCTGAAGCCTCCTCAAGGGGTTTCAGTACCTGCTCTTCCTTGAACCTCTGCCCTTTCTAAATGGCTTAGGGAACCAGATTCCTCAGACAAGGACTCAAGTGTCTTATGTGGGGTCTTTGTACTACTTTTCTGTTAGCCCCAAGTCTCCTTTTGTGGAACTGTCCTTTGGGGACACAATTGCTAGGATGATGAAATACTTTAAGTGGGTTCTTCTCAAGTGTCTGACATTCAAAGAAGATATTGCGAGTTGCTTCAGATGGATAATCTTAAACCAATCAGCAGTTCCTCCCGTGTTGGCTGCCTTGTTAGAGACTTTCATTGCTGCTTCCAAGTCTCCTGATTCTTAGCCTTCTGCTGTTAAGAAACCTAATAGGAGCCTTATAGAACCTGAAGATTGTCAATTTTTATTTACGTCCTTCTGCTAATCCTGCTGTGGTGTTTGTCTCTTCTGACAAACCTAAGCTCTTGCCCTCTTCCAAACTTTTGCCTTCTGATAAGGAAAGTAGGGCACTGGAGAGGATTGGTAAGAAAGTTTACACTGCTTCTAGTTCGGACTTTATAGGTTCATTATGTAGGTACTAAGCTATCTGCCAGAGGGCATTTATAAGCCTAGCCAGAGTGTCGGCTGTCGCTGCCCCATTGATTAATTAACTGAGCCTTTGTCAAGCAGAGCCAATGAAGTGATCACAGGGGTGTATTTTCCGTTACCCATCCACTCGTCAAGACTTCTCTTGAAGAGAGTGAGGGGCTCTGTCTAATGTAGTTAGTAATTTTGTTCCAAAGCATGGGGAGTCTCTGTGACAGAATCTTTAGTGCTATTATCACACCCACATGACCAGGTATGCTCTGGCCTTGATTGCACAGTCTTGTCAGGTTATTTTTGACCTCCCTGATTCTGAAGGCAAATCGTCTGCCTTATCTATTTTAGTTTCTGTTTCTCAAGTTGCTTGCCACTCTAAGTGCAGCTATGATGCTGCTGATGCCTCTTCCAGGTCTGTCTTGAGGAGTTATTCTTGGCTTCATCTTCTGTCTCTGCCTGAGGGCATCAAGGCCAAGTTATTGGATGCACCTTTGGACAAGTCTTTTTGGGACTGCTGCTGCTGACCTATTTAAGTATCTTCAAGAAAAAGTCAAAGCCTTGCAGGACCTTAAACATATTTTTGTCTCTCCTAGCCCTAAGCTCCAGAGGAATTATTCTTCTAGATCTACTTTTGTTCGCAGGCAACCCTGACAGGCTTCCAAGGGCAGGAAGGGGGGTAGGCAGGCCCCCTCTGCTAAGGCTTCTCAGATTTCTGTGGCCCAGATGCCTCATCTGATAATCCTGCTTCTGTTTGACAATTCATCCTCCCTCCCTTAGACCAGGTTTCTTTGACCATTTGGTTTTCCCTTCGTCTTCCAAATTGGCATCTCATCACTTCAGATTCTTGGGTTCTATCATCCATCAGGGTTACTTCATGATATGGAAGTCTCTCCTTCATTTTTCAGGGATTCCTCAACCTCCTCTAAGGCAACTTCCTCATTTCCCCAGAGGTTCTATTGGTGAGGCAAGAAACCATTTAGCCTGTCCCCCCTTCCCAAGTGGGAAGGGGTTTTATTCCAGGATGTTCCCATTAACTCGAAAGGAGGGTATTTGAAGACCTATTCTAGATCTCTCCCTGCTCAACACTTTTCTCTAGACCCCTTCTTTTTGGATGCTTACTCTTCAAACCCAGTTTCCACTTTTACTACCGCAGTATTTCTGGAGTCTTTGGATCTAAAAGATGCTTACCTTCATATCCCTATTTACCCTCTTTTCAGGAAGTATGTTTCTCTGCGTCTTCCTTTCATCTTCAGTTCTCTGCTTTGCCCTTTGGCCTCTCTACTGCCCCAAGAGTGTTCACAAAATGCATAGTTCTGCGATTGCTTTTTTGCAGGCTATAGGACATTCACATTTTTCCTTATCTTGAAGACCTGTTGTTTCGGCTCCCTTCTCCCAGTCACCTTTTACAGGATCTGGAGTTTACCATATCTCCTCTTAAAAGAATGGGGTTCACTGTCAACTTTCAAAAAAGTCTGTCCTAACTCCTTCTCAGGATCATGTGCATCTGGGATGCAAGATTCAGACAGTGTCAATGTTGGCCTTTCTTCTCCCTCCAAAGTTTTGTCACAGACAGCCTTCTTTCAGTCTCTTCTTCCTCTGACTACCATGCCAGTCAGGGAGTTTCCTTCATCCCTGGGATTCATGACCTCTTCTATTACAATAGTCCCTCTTGCCAGACTGCATATGAAGAAGCTTCAATGGTACCTGAAGTCAGTGTGGCTGCAGCATTGTTACCCTCTGGATTTCAGTGTACCTCTAGTTTCCTGTCTAAAGAAATTTGAGTGATGGATTTAACAAACAGCTTGCTATCAACCCAAGCCTGCCCTTTCAGCCACCAGTCCCTTCTCAAGATCTGTTCACCAATGCCAAAGACGTGGGGGGGGACTTCTTTTGGTCACCTGAAAGTTCAAAGTCTATGCCCCCCCCCCCCCAATCAGAAGTCAGACCGTAACAACAGACAGATGAGAGTTCCAATTCTGGCCCGTCAAGCTTTCCATGTTGTCTCCAAGCCCCTTGAAGGTGTACACTGACAATGCTAGAGTGATGTGGTATGTCAACAAGTAAAGAGGAACAAACTCTTACCTCCTCTGCAGGATGGCTCTTCAGGTTTGGGAGATGGCCCTCCGTTATCTCTTCAGGCAGTACACATTCCTTCAGAGCACAATCTAGTGGCAGACTCTTGCAGCAGGTCCAACACACAAGCTCAGGAAAAGATGCTTCACACTGTCCATCTGTGGATTACTCTTCAGGTAGACCTTTTTGCCTCTCCACTGAACAGCCAGCTTCCTTTCTCTCCTGGTCCACAGTGCCATGCCATCTGGCGTGGAAGAGGGATGCCGTTTATTTTCCTTGGAAGGGGATGTTTCTTTATGCTTCCCCTCCCCTCTTTCTCCACTTCCAAGATTTCTAAAGAAGATTCAGCTGGACTCTCCAGAAATTTTGCTAATGACTCCCTTTTGACCAAGATAGCACTGGTTCCCCTCTAAATGGTTAACTCACCAGTTGGATCTCCTCACACAGGACAAGGTATCTCTGATCCATCCTCACTTGTCCACTCCAACAGACACTGTGGATGATAGGATTTTGATCCCTTTCAGGCACCTCTTTTCTGAGGACAAGCTCAGGGTTTTGATCCCTTTCAGGCACCTCTTTTCTAAGGACAAGCTCCAGGTTGGTTTTACAGGAGGCAAGGAAACCTTAAACCAGAAAATCTTACATTTACAAATGGAAAATGTTTTCTCTCTGGTGCCATGCTTGTAACCAGGACCCGTTTTTCAGTGGGGGTCCCTCTGGTCCTCTCATTTGTGTGAATTACTTCAGTCTGGCCTGGCCTATTCTTCTGTGAAGGTCCATTTGTCAGCTATGTCTGCTCATCTGTCCTTGAATCCTCCTTTGGCTTCTCATTTTGAGTTAAACGATTTCTTAAAGGCATCCTGCATATTAGGCCTCCAAGAAAACCTATTCCTCCTCCTTGGGACCTTACTTTTGTTTTGGAAAAATTAACTCAGGCTCCTTTTGAGCCTGCAGATTCTGCTTCTTTGCAACATTGTACCTGGAAACTGTTTTGTTACGGACTCTTACTTCTGCTCAGAGGGTTTCTGACCTCTTTTTTTTTTTTTTTCAGGGACAGGGTATCCCTTCGTTCTAATCCTTCTTTTATGCCCAAGGTAGTAAATGAGTTGTCCTTGAATCAGTTGGTACAACTTCCTTCCTTTTTCCCCTTCTCAGTCTGCTAGTGAGACGATCCTGCATACCTTGCACTTGTGTATACAGCTCAGGTACTAGTTGGATAAAATTAAGGACATTCGTAAGTCTGATCAGCCTTTTCTTTCCTCTCATCCCAGGACATTGTGATTGGCTACTTCTAAGCAAACCAGGTCTTCCTGGATATCTAAGCTTATTTCCCTTTGTTAAACTTTTCATGGCAAATCTCCATCCGCTTCTGTTAGAGCTCATTCCACTAGGGCTGTTGCCCCTTCTGGTGCTTTCTTTAAGGGGTTGGACACCAACTCCATCCTTGAAGCTGCTACTTGGTCTTCGGTGCATACCTTTACTAAGCACAAGTTGGATATGGTTTCTACAGCTAAAGCAGGTTTTGTTAGAACCATTTTATATGGGTTTATTGAGGGCTTGTCTCAGCCTTCCACCTCCCCCATTCTGTTTCTTGAGTGTTTTTACTCTTCATTCAGTTTAGAATACTGCAACAGTGATATAGAAAGACATAGTGCAGTTGTGTAAAGTCTTACCATAACAGTAGATGTCCTTCTCGTCACTGTTGCAGTATTCATTCCCTCCCTCCAGCCCCCTCTGGTTTGTTCTGGATTTTGTTCTAAATTCCCTTCTGGATGTGCATGGACTTTGTCCTATAGAGACTCTTCTCTTTTGGGGTAATTTATTTAGGGGTGGCTGTGTCTGTATATCCCTTTTATGCCTTATGTTATGTTTGTGGAGCATAGGTAAGACGTACGGTGCATACAATATTATTAGGCTTTGTTATACTGGCCGAGCACTGGGTTGTCCTGGGTGGGAGGTCCCTTCTATTTACAATACTGCATCAGTGAAGAGAAGGGCATCAACTACTATGGTAAGATTTTGCACCACTCTACTTTCACCAGAAAGGGACAGCACAGACAAATAACTTCCATCAGAGTCATGGGCAAACTAAATGCCAAGAAATGCATAACAGTATCCTTTGGGAAGTCATCCACCCCTGGTAACTATCATATTGACAACACATCCTTAAAAGTCAACCCAGTAGTCAGGGACTTGAGGAGATGCACAGACAGTAATCTAGCCTTTGACCATGACGTGTCTATAGTAGTCAGGAAATCTTTGACCATCAGCATCTATAGTAGTCAGGAAATCATTCTGCATTGTGCAACTTATAAACAAAGTTATGGCAACTATGCCAAAGGAGGTCATTGTTCCCTTCTATTCAGCATTCATCACACCTGAGTACAACGCCCCCTTTGGTATGTACCTAACTAGACACAACAACTGGAGTGTCCACAGAGCTTCCTCACTAAAAAAATTACAGGGTGTTAACATGCCCTATGCAGTCTCAAAACTCTATCCCCATATTCTGTCTCCTGCAGGCTGTTGAGGTGAGATCTATGCCTGGTGTGGTGTTAGACCCCACTCTGATGGACCTCCTGCATATCCACAAAACAAACTGCTCAGACTTACCTGTTCTAAAGACAAACTTTGCTTGTGATATAAACAGAACCTGCTGGAGAGACAAGTATGTATCCCAGAGACTACCACTGCTCTGGAACAGGCTCCCATCCGCGTGAAGCAGAATTCCTCCCTATAACCCAATTCATGTGTTAATCAGACAACTGTATGGGGAACAGGAACTTCATCCCTGGTTTGGCACCTATACCTCTAATGGATACAGACAGCTTTGCAAACGTTTCATCTCCCAAGCCTATGGTTACACTTATCAAGAGTACCAGAACTTGTCAGAGATTTGGGATGCATGGCTGGGCTTAAAAAGGCCCTTGTAGTTGTTAGCCTAGTACAAACCTATGAACCTATACAGAAACAAGTAAATGCTAGCATATAGGTAAATTGAACCAAAAAAAACTTTTTAGCAATGACCTTGTTACAATTATGAAAATATGCAACGTATTAAAAATGTATGCAGAATACAAAATAACATCACATTTCAGTGCTGTATTCCTAAGCAGTAAATGACATAATTCAAGTGGTATACAATAGTCTTAAACAGACGAGTATCTACAATACTGCACTTGTAGCAGACAAACTTGGTGAAAATTATCATGTTGCTCCTAAAGAAGAAGGTGGAACTTTTCTCCCCTACTATTTCAGCTTTTTATGTCTCCTCTTTTCAAAATCTACTGCAGGAGAGTAGTTAATTACTTATTGCCTTAGCAAGTTTAATTCTAAAACCCAAAATCCTCTCACATTTACTTTACATTAATTGGCAGTCCGGTGATCTCTTCTTGTAGCCTCCGGAATGTTAACAGTATGTCATCTACAAATGTCACCTACAAATAAAGCTTTATATATATATATATATATATATATATATATATATATATATATATATATATATACATATTTTTTTTTTTATTTGTGTGCGTGTGTGTTTGCAATGCTTGCCGTGTCAGGTCTTATATTTTTGGATGACATAATCCTCTCCACCAATGGCTCTAGAAATGCGGCAAACAGTAGGGGAGACAGCCGATATCTCCAAGAGGGGCACACTGGTAAAATTGGAAGGGACCAGACAGCCTAGCTGCTACCTTAACCTGTGATGATACTCCATTTTTGGTTATGTGTGCGAGTACCGTTTAGTGAACAGATATCCCAATACAATGCACAATTGTGTGCAGAACTCATTGTAAATGGAGCCACCTATACAGAGCCAGAAAATGTAGCAAATCTTCTGGCTGATAAATTCAGCTCCAACTTTACCACTCGCTTCCCTTCAACCTTCCCTCAGGAAATACCATCAAATACAACTCCCCCCTACTATCACTACGGAACAGGTCCTTAATGCTTTCTCTAAGGCCAAGAACAGTACTACGAAAAAGCCAAGGGATAACGTCTCCAACAAGCATACGATACAGCTGCAATTCACTCGCTCGTTTTTACCAGTTTGTGTGGCTTTTTGGGATTCAAGAACAGTACTACATCAATGGACCCAGACAACATCCCAAGGTGCCTTCTAAATAGCATGAAACATGATCTATCGGGGTCTCTGGAATTACTATTTAACTGTAACCTCCAAACAGGCTTCATGCCTCATAAATGGGGAACAGTAACAGTCATCCCTCTGCACAAAGGTGGGCCATCTACAGACCCTGGAAACTACAAACCCACAAGTCTCACTAGACATATGTAAAGCCATAGAAAGAATGATCATAGAAATGATCAATAGAGATATAGTAAACCTCTATACATTGGACCCAACACAGTTTGGTGTCATCAAAGGCAGATCAAGCCTACCCAACCTGGTAGACTTATTTGAGAAGCTAACCAAAGCAATGGATGAGGGAAAAATGGCTCACACTGCCTACCTTGACTTCGCCAAGGCATTTGACACAATACCCCACTCGGGCATTGTTGACAAACTCAAGTGGTTAGGGACACACTCTTATGTCACCCAGTGGATAGTCAACTGGCTCACAGACAGGACCAAGGAAGTTAAAATTGGAGAGTCCACCTCTACAAAGAGGCAAGTCACAAATAGAGTCCCTCAGGGATTAGTCCTTGGACAACTCCTTTTTGTCATTTACTTCTCTGAAGTCAAGGTCAATGTCAGTTAACTTTGGCTGACTAAGTTTGCAGATGACTGCAAATTAAGAACCGTCATGGACTCCCACATGGACACAAACGTTCTCCAGTAGGGGATGACAGAGACAACCGGTGTCAGAGCCATAGACAAACTATATGCAAAGAAATGCCTAATAGTATCCTTTGGGAAGTCATCCACCCCAGTAACTATCATAGTGACAACACACCCCTTAGAGTTGACCCAGTAGTCAGGGACTTAGGAACACACATAGATAGTAGTTTAGCCTTTGACCATCACATGCCTACAGTAGTGAGGAAATCATTCTATGTTGTACAACGTACAAACAAAGGTATGGCATCTAAGTCCAAGGAAGTAATTGTTCCACTGTATTCAGCATTCATCAGACCTACCACTGAGTACAGTGCCCCCTTTGGTGTATACCTAACCAGGCATATCCAACAACTAGAACGTCCACAGACGTTCCTCACTAAAACAATACAGGGTGCAAGTAAAATGTCATGTGCAGACCACCTCAAGGTCCTATCCCTGCATTCTGTCTCCTACAGGCTTTTGAGGGTAGATCATTGCCTGGCATACAGGGCATTGTCACAACCCTCTCTGATGGACCTCCTGCATATCCACAAAACAAACAGCACCAGAATTACCCATTCTAAAGGCTTAAACCCCGCCTGTGATATAAACAGGACCTGCTGGAGAGACAGATGTGTATCCCAGAGACTACCTCATCTACAGAACAGGCTTTCCATCCATGTAAAGCAGAGTTCCTGCCTAATCAAATTCAAGTGAAACTTGGACAGTTGGATGGGGAAACAGGAAATTCATCTACGGTCTGGCACCTGTGTCTCTAATGGACAGAGGCAACCTGTAAATGGTTTATCTCCCAGACCAGTGTGTGTAAATGTTTCATATCCTAAACCCCTGCTTACACTCATCAAGGGTATCAGAGCTTGTCAGCTATTTGGGATGCATGCCTAGGCTTAAAAAGGCCCTTGTGGTCATTAGCCTAGTAAACCCCTATAAACTTAAGTGCCTACATAGGACAGTCCCTGGCTTGTGTGAGTTTGCTGAACTATTGGTCTCCATGACCACAACGTTGCCCACTGATAGTAGTTTAGCATTAACCTCTATCTGGAAGACAATTTCATATGACTCTAATATGTCCAGCTTATGAGGGTTTATAATTTATAAAAATGAGACGTGCATCTCAAAATCTATGAGAGGAAATTAAATAAACTACTGTAGAGCTGGAAAATTGAACATTACAACAGAAAGAAAAACAAACAAACCTATAGGAAATGCCTAAACCAATACAACAAAGGTAGAGTAAATATACTACAAAAACTTAACTAATTAAGACCGATTAGAAACTTGCACTATGGAATCTAAAACTACTAAGATTATAGGCATATCGTGAGTAAAAGCATACAGGTTTAAGTATGGCTGTTAAATTTACTAACTATATTCAATACATTGTCTTGGACTTTTGGAGGTTTTTCAGCACAACACAGTTGTAGGAAACCGTACCTAAAATGTCACTACAGGGAAGTACACAGCTCCCTACAAAGTCACTGCAGCCTGGTAAGCAGTTCAGATATCAGCAATCATCCATCCCTTGGAGCCCTACTAAATCTGGTCAGTATCTTTCAGTCTACAGCCTGGTCTCTTGCTACCAAGAGTCATACTTCTGGCTTATTGCAAACTCTGAGCTGCTCTAGAAGGACAGCACCCACTCTGCTGACAACCACTGGATAACTATCTTAGCACCACATAAGCTCCCTAGATCCTGGAAGGGACCTAAGAAAACTTCTTGGGCATCCTTGCTTAAGTGCAGAACCTGGACAGCTCACCCCAAGCAAACCCCACTCTTCCCCAGCTTCCCCTTTCACACCGACTTAGGTGGCCTTGTATATCCAGGATGGCCACTACTTAAAACATGCACACGCACACACACACACACACACACACACACACACACACACACACACACACAAATCAAGAATCCTTAATTTACCAAAGCTATTAAACATCGTAATAAGGTTTCACTCACTCCCTGTTCAATCAAATCACTCACTCCCTGTTCAATCAAATCACTCAAACACATAACAGCTTCATAACTGATCTAGCTAAGGATGATGGAACTGAAGCATACTGGCTCAGAATTGCTTATATCAAATAACTGGCTTTTAACTGTACCACTAAGGCATCCTAATCATTTTTGAAATACACACCCACACACAAAAAAACATAAAATATTTTCAAGATGTTAAAACACCCAAAAAATGTTACTGCATGAAAAAAACAGTAGTATACACTTTCATAACTTCTGCTCTTCTTCATATTGCTGAGCTTCTAAAAATTCTTCAAAACAAATAGTTATCAGATTCCCAACGAATGAAACTTGATTAACTTAAAAAGTACAAAAACAAATGCTATTGAGAATTATCTTGAGCATAAAACATAAAAATGGATATACAACAAATACTGGAGCACATGCAAGATTTATTAGATTACTCGGGTTGTCTTGCAGCTTGATACACTGAGTGAAGACTAACTGTCAGTAAATCTAGACCATGCAACAGACATGGGTTTGATTCCCAAACCCACCATTTGCTTAATGTGAGACTGTGAGCAAGTCACAACCAGATATTGCTCCGGGGTAGCCCTGAATATGGACTTTGTGTCCTGTGAGCTTACCTTATTAACATTATTTTTTTTAATCAATACCATTAGAAAAAGAACTTGTCGACTTGTCTACCAAACATCTAAGCAGGAATCTGACAAATGAAGATTGAGGGAAGCAAGAAACTATAAGATTTAACAAACCTGTGGATAGAATGTCTTAATAATTTGATGAATATCAACATGTTAACCACACAGGTTTTTAAAAAGTACTGATGAATTACTACAGTCTGGCAATATTCAAATGTTGTCATTCATTACTCACTTTGACAGAAGAAAGCAACTGCACTGTCACCAATATTGTAAGCTGTCAAAAAAAAAATCATAGTGTGCAATAAGAGAATTAATTCCAGTGCACTCCCTTACAAGTCTACTGCTTTTATACTTTGCACAGTCTATGTTGAGTTGATGTGCAAATTTTTGATTACATTAAAACAAGTTCTAAAATTCATAACCTTCCTCCAAAATTCCTGAAAATGTCAGCTAGTTCAATAGCAGACCCTGCATTTGTAGTTAAAGTTACTATATCAGAGAAGGGCATGTTCCCTTCATCTGAAAACAGGCTCTCAAATGTATCACTATGTAAAAGATGGCTCCTTAATTGTGACAATGTTCCTGCTCCATAATCTTTTGGAGGAGTGTGTGAGCCATCAATCAGTTTAGTAACTTGTAAACTTACACATCCTTTTCGATTCCCAACATGGCTTCAGGCCCAACCATGGCACTCAATACAGCCATCCTGGACATGATGGAATCCATTCAGAACCAACACAACACTGGGAGCATCACTGGTGACCCATACTTAGATTTCTTGACAACGGACACCGTCAGTCATTACAAGTTGTTGGAGATCCTTGTTAGCTTCGGTCTGACAACTACTGCCACAAAATGGTTCCCTATCAAATAGAGAACAACTGACAAGATGTCACAATCCCATCTTTTTACTCACATTCATGCATATTGGACTTCCACTACAGATCTCTGTTGGAGAAGCTACTGCTCATATTTTGCTGAAGTGTAGAGCAGATAATACCATTAGCACTAAACTACAGGACACCTACCACCCACTTCAGAAGGAGCTCACTACCTTACAGATTCATCTTGATGCCATAAATACAACTCATGCCATTTACAGGAAAGTACAATGAAAGCAACTAAACAGCTAACCCTGATCTCAACGCCACTGATCTCTCTGCAAATACCTCCAAGTCTCAATATTCATTTACTGGACTAATCTTCAATTGAAGGCAGCTTCATGATTACGAATCTGTGCACTACTACATGTGAATAATGTTATCTGACACTGTCAGGAAGCTGCTGTACAAGGCTCAAATGATCCCTATAGATAGGGTAAACTTTCTACTGCTTATTGACAGCTGATAACATTCCCTTCTATAGTCTGCCTATTTTTTTTTTAAACTTTTCTGTCCCTTAAGCCTGCCGACGATGTAACCCCATCACAAGCTTCTGCTCATTCTACATCATCAGGGTGAGTGTCGGTCTTTCAGTGGCTCTTTCAGACAGCACCCTCCCCCATTTTCTATTTGTATCCCAACAGCTGGAAGATGATGTGTGTGTTTACATATGTATGCAAGGGCCTCTTCCACTTTGAATGTACACCTTCCCCACACATGCACGCGCAGCACATGCTATGAAAATGAACTTTGTGGACATGGCTTACAGAGCCAAGTGGCTACACTGCATGCCATGCACCTCTTTCTGCAACAGGCCAGGCCACTTTCCTTCTCCGTCACTCTCCCAGGAAGGTCAGCTGCTCGCTCTCACCATCCATCTCAGACTCCTCCCATAATTCTGTTCACATTCTTATTGGATTGTTGTCATCACTTCAAGCACTTCAGTATGCATGCAAAAGAACGGTCTGATTTGTTACTGGCTAACATGACATGACTCAACTGTGGTTAGCGACTGATCATCCTCAGACATTAATACAGATGCATTTGGCTCATAAACTTCTCCATAGCCCAGTACACACTAAAAATCCTCTCTCCCTGTCTTATACCATTTAATGTTTATAAACTGTACAAGCTCAGGACATCAGTGTCTGTGCCTTAAAAAAAAAAAAAAAATTATATATTATATATATATATATATATATATATATATATATATATATATATATATATCGGGAATAGGGAAATGTTAGAATAAACTCCATTATAAAAAAAAAAAAAATTATATATTATATATATATATATATATCGGGAATAGGGAAATGTTAGAATAAACTCCATTATAACCTCTGGTGCATCTCTAAAAATGCACATTCAAGGCAATCTTTAAAAAACTACAAAGTAAATGGAACTACAACTGTGGCATAACTTAAAGCTGTTCTAGTTAAGATGGCCCTTGGTTGTCCATTTTATCTAGTTCACATTTCTAATTGTAAAACAAGTAATACACATTTCTGTTTGTGCCATTTCACTTTCTTTTCATCTACTGTATTCAATGTGCTTGTCTCACAAAAGCCCTTCCAGCTGATATTTATGGGCTACTCTTAAATGGATAAATTAAGTCTTAATTTACTGCCCATAATCTTTCGAAATTTATATTGATACAGATTTTAATTTAGTACAAGATTACTATTTTTATATGCTCGTACATGTACATAATACATTATTTGCATAATGACACTTTGTACATTTTAAGCTTATGATGTACCGTTAACTATGGCTGTTTCTAATTAGCTGCATTGTCTTGGAGCCGTTTCCCCAGGGATTCCAATGAGTCTTCACTGCCATTCCAAGTTAACAAATAAATTAAAAAAAAAAACAGCAAGTATCTGTTAATAAATCAAGAATTACTGAAAGTAACAGATGCATCCAATAGACCAATATTAATTTAAGAAGAACCACTTTACACAACCTCAAATCAAACAAGAATGAAATATTCCCATTAATCTCCATAAATATGGAGAAGTCAGTTTTTGAAATAAAAATAAAGACTATGACACAGGTCAAGAAAATGTTCCATGTGACGTTCTGTACAACACTTGATGGAATTTAATAAAGACCACCCATATACTCTTATACAAACCTCCAAAAGGGAACATTTCAGAATTCTGGCATCAAGCAGTACCTATTTCAACACACAAGGGTAGACCACCCCACATGTATTTTACATAGTTATGGATCAGAGTTAAAAATGGCATTACTAATGTGTTTCTTATTAGCAAGTAGGAATATGGTTTCATCAAAAGCAGATCCTGTCTAATAAACCTAACTGCTTTCTTTGAAAATGTAACTATAGCCATGGATGACAGGATGAGTGTACACACAAGCCTGCTTGTGATCTAACCAAAGCATCTGACATTATTCTCCTGAAGGAAATTATAGATAATACTAGCTCAAAAATCGGTGCAACTGACCACTTCGGATACGAAAAAAGTTAAAATGCCAGAAGTGCAAATGCAAAAGACATTTTAACTCAACCAGCCAGAGTGACCAGCGGCATCCCAGAGAGTTCAGACGTTAGCCTATTTATTTTCAGAATTTACTTTCTATAGTCTATGTGGACAGACATTTCTGGAGAACAAGGCGCACAGAAGAATACAAGGTAAGTTGCATTCTGATCTATCTACATATTTGTGCCCCTGTAGAGTGCTTTGCATAATAACCATTCTTGGCATAATGATCATAACCTGCTTTCAGTGTCAAAAATGCAGAATAGTATCCTTTGGAAAAAATAAGCATCCCTTAAAATTATACCGTTGAGGATAATCCCGTAAAACAGACCATATTGTTAGGAATCTGAATATCCAGGTACACAGTGGCCTAACCTTTGACAGAACTTTGGGTCAGTTCTCAGAAAAGCGTATGGAGTTGTAAATGACATTAATGCGATCAAGATGCATCAGGCTGTAGTAACAAAGTCACAGTCTCGCTTTACACCTGCCTTATTTGCTCTATCATCTTGAACACAGTGCACCATGATGCCCCTTCCTAAACCTGGCATTCTGTTAAACTTGAGGTAAAGGGTTTTCTATGAGGAAGAATGAAAAAGAATAGAAAATAAAGGGCCTAAAACTATACGGTATTCAAAGATTAAAGAGCTGTGTCTCTACTATTTCATAACAATTACATCAGGGACGATAACTTGCCTTGTCTTCAGGGCCTTGAAGTGCACAACCGGGACAGCAAAACACAAGCAGGTAATTACAAATTAAAAACTAAGATAACCAAATAAGGGACAGATATTTTACAAGACTCGCACATCTGTGGAAATAAAAATGCAGCTGAAGGTGAAGCAGTACAATTCTACAACTACTTTCAAAATAGCCTAGATAAGCACATGGATAATCACAAGTTCTTTTACAATACAATTAAGAAATAATCAACAAGTGAGCATGGGTACAAGAGGCCCACAGCTGTCGTGGTTTGATCATAATGACGAATCCAGAGTGATTAAAACAAAGCCAGCCACGGCTAAATGCTCATATGCCCACATCCACTCATTGGTTATTGCCATTACACAATGCCAATATACAAGAAAGAAAATATTTTCCTTCCTTAAACAACATCTTCGTATACTGGTACTGTATAGTGTTCCTCAATTCCTGTTCTTCCATATTTATTGATGTACTGCGCATGTGTATGAGACTTACATTCCCATGCCTGCATAGTACATCAGTGCTGTTCAAAAGAAGCAGAGAAAGAATAATTTTGTAAAATCTTGCCATAACCATAGATGTCCTTTTCTATATGCTGCAGTATTCATCACAATAAGGAGTTCGCCTCCGGCTGACTCATACTTCTGGCCAGTATACAAAAATCTAAATGCTACTGTATGGTACATGCAATGCCACACATCTCCTCGCATACATCGACCATAAAGAGATGTCGGGTATAAAGTGGCCATCAACATGTACCAACCTCAGAATTGAATGCTGCCAAGCATCAGCCTGAGCCTAAGTAAGAAAACATGTCACCAGGGGACTAGGCAAGCATCATGGGGAAGGTGGGGGAAGGCTAAGTAATACAGCAGCATATAGAAGAGAAGAACATCTATGGCTATGGTAAGATTTTATACAACTATTCCAAATCCTTTTATTCGTATGCCACTGTATTCATCACATTAGGGAGAATGCCAAAGCTCATGCTTACGGAAGATAGGGTGGAGGAGCAGAGGCTTCTTCTACAAAACCATATAGGATAGCTCTAGCAAACCCTACCCTGGACCTGGAGAGGATATCTAGTTTGTAATGTTTAGTGAAAGTAACAACAGAGGACCAGGTAGCTGCCTCCAGGCTAGAGCAAGTGTCCAAGCCTTTAAAGAACACCCCAGAGGAAGACACTGTTTTAGTAGAATGTGGCCTCACAGGAGAAAAAAGGCACTTACCATGGGTTGAATAACAGAAGGAAATCACTTTAGAAATCCAGGAAGAGAGAGTCTGCTTGGAAACCATCTTGCCCAGGGCCCTTAGATGGTAGGACAGAAACAGGTGTACAGATTTATGGACAGGTTAAGTTTTGTCCAGGTAGTATCCGAGTTGTCTGTGTACATCCAAAGTGTGTAGCATCCTCTCACTGGGAGATTGGGGAGAAGGAAAAAAGGTGGGGAGGTTGACAGACTGATTACGGGATAACTCATTAACCACCTTGGGCATAAAGGAGGGATTGATACGCAAAGATACCCTGTCTCTGTGGAAGACTAAGGGGGAATTAAAACATCGGAGCTTGCAACTCAGGAGACCCTTCTGGCAGATGTAATGGCCACCAACAGAAAAGTTTTCCATGTGCAATGTTGCAAGGAAGAACAACTTGCTGGCTCAAATGGGGCCAGGGTAAGTTTCTCCAACACAAAATTTAGATCCCAAGGAAGAGGAACTGGCTTCCTTCGTGTTCTAATATGAAAGACGCCTTTAAGGAACAGTTTAACTTCTAACCTAGAGGCTTAAAGGAGGTGACACAGGCAGACAAGCTGAGATAGCTGAAAGGTCAGCTATCACAGAAGAATAGGACAGGCCACCCTTCATCAGTTCACACAGATAAGACAAAACAACTGGGATATCCACCGACAGTGGTTGTAGATCTTTGAGACACCAGATGGAAAACATCTTCCATTTGGAAATGTAGGATTTCCTAGTAGTGGGTTTTCTGGCCTCCTTTTTTTCAGAGGTTGTGCTTTAAGTTCTGCAGGTGTCTAAAGGGGATTAAAACCCTAATCACCCACAGAGTCAGGTTTAGAGTTGACAGCTGTAGATGTATTAGGGTTCCCTTGTCCTGTGTGAGTAGGTCCATTCTGTGGGTTAACTTGTGGTGACTGCCCCTGGCTAAATGTAGGAGGAGGAAGAAGCAGTACTGTCTTGGCCAAAAGGGAGTCACCAGCAAGATTTTTGGTTGATCCCACTGAATCTTCAGTAGGACCTTTTGGAGGAGAGGGAAGGGGGTGTCGCTCATCTGGCCAGGTTAAACAGACAAGCAGTTGTGGGTTCAGATCAAGAGCTTTATTGCACACATCAGGAATGAGGCTTTACAACTTAAACTTAGACTTGTAAACAGACTGACTACCACACTCATACACGTTAACATTTTGGCTGTTCTCGCAAAATGGCACTGCTGCCTGCACGTGCTTACATCTGGAAATGCTTCTTAAAGGTTCATACACACGCTGTGATCTACAGGAGGGATGAATAATGAATCACCCGCTTCCAAGAGAATAATAAAGCATCCACCTTCCAGGCCAAGGGATGTGGGACCCTGGCGCAAAACTTGGGAAGTTGCCTATTCATGGGAGAGGCAAAGAGATCTATCTGAGGTGTACCCCAACAATAGACCAGGTCCAGAAACACATCCCTGTAACATTCATTCATGAGACTGGGTCATGGACATGCTTAATGCGTCTGCCACAACATTCTGAGCTGAAGGAATGCAAACAGCCTGAAGAGAAAATTGGCTTTGTAAGGCTAACTCCCAGGGGTGTAGGGTTAGTCTACATCAGAGGCAAGATACTCCCCCCCCCCCTCATCCATTAACATACCAAAGAACAGTGGTGTTGTCTGTGAACCACCTTAGCACCCCTGAGGTAAGCTTGGGTTTGAACATTTGTAGGACAAAAATCAGGGTCCTCATCTCTTTTATGTTGATAAGTTCCTTTGTCTGGGTTGTAAACCAAACATCTGACCCTCCAGGATTGCATAGTTGCACCCCATCCTGTGTCTGAAGCAGCCATGTACAATACTTGAGAGGGGATGGGTGGCTGTAGGGGGAGACCTGGATTTTTTCATAACCTAAAGAAACAACCAATCCTTTTTTAGGCAAGGCAGGAGTGGAATAAAATCCAGAGATGGGAGTGCTGCATTCAAACTGTCCTTAGAAACCACTGAGTTTTTCTCATGTGTAACTTGGCCAAGGTGAGCATGGGAATCATGGACGCCATGCACCCAAGGAGATGTAAGTCCCTGGCATTCAGAGACTGAAGGGGTAAGAGGCTCTGGAAATAGGAAGTAAGGAACAGCACCTTGTCTTTGGGCAAAGAGGCTAGCATCCTGTCTGTTTGGATCCTGCAACCTAGAAAAATGTGGTCTTGTAAAGGGGTCAGAGAAGACTTCTGATAACTTATTGTGAAGCCTAGACCCTCCAGAAGGGAAACTGTGAAGGAAAGATTCTCCTGAGGAAGGTCTGAAGACTGGACCTGGATAAAGAGATAGTCTAGGTAAGGGAAAATCTGAATTCCCTGTAGTCTGCAATAGGCCCGGACAGCAGCCAAGCATTTTGTGAAGACCCTTGATGCTGTAGAGAGACTAAAGAGCAAAGCACAGAACTGAAAATGTGTGGAAGTAACAGAAAAACATACAAATTTCCTGAACTGAGGGCGAATAGGAATGTGAAGGTAGGCATCTTTGATGTCTAGTTTAAAGACACCATGGAAGCTTAGGGAAGAATAAGAGGTTGAAGAGTAGGCAAAGTCAGCATCCGAAAGGAGTGAACTTTTAGAAAGGTGTTTAAATAGGAAAGGTCCAGGAAGAGTCTCCAAGGGCCATCCTTCCTGGGGGCCAAAAATATCCTGGAGTAGAATCCTTTTCCCATTTGAGAGGAGGGAACCTCTTGAATCGTCCCCTGGGAGAGAACAACAGAAATGACTTGAGGGAAGAATTCCAATTGTTCTTTTGTTGGCTGTGGGATGCCTCCGAAGGAAGGGTTTCCCAAACCATGAAATATTCTCTTTGGATGATGGAGAGGACCAAACAGTCCTGGATGATCCAATTCAAAGAAAGAAGAGAGAGAGACAGAGAGAGAAAGGCAAAGGGACACAGGAATGGATGGCCCTGGATGGCGGATAGTCACAGGATACCAGCCTTGGAGTGGGACTGAAAGGGCCGTTTCTGAGAAGGTGTAGATGCAGTAGACTTTGAAGAAGCTCATATCCTGGGGCCTCTCTTACTTTTAGAGGAAGAAAGCATAACTGGTTTCCTAACAAAGATAGTCTTTGTTGGCTAGTTCCTCTGGTACCTGGGGACAGGAGAAACAAGGATATGTTTAGGGTCCTGGAGCTCCTTGCCTTTTTCCTGTAATGATTTGAAAAGGTCTGCAGATGAGTTGCCAAATAAGGCTTTATTGTCTAGAGGGGCATCCATCAGTTTGGCCTTGATGTCATCAAGGAGGGGTTGTAACCTGAGCCAGGAATATCTCCTCAGGACTGACCCAGGGGACGCTGCCCTGGCTGAGGCATCTGCAGAATCATAACTCCACTTGATAGAATGTCCAGTGACCTGAGCATAAGAGTCGAGGAATACAGACACTTTAGCCTTGGTAGGAGAATCCGGGAGCTCCGAGAGGAGCTTTCATGGATCTGACAGGAAAGGCAGAGAGTATTTGGCCATGTGGATCTGATAAGTTCCCTGAAGGCCAGAGTGGCAGAGGTGTAAACTTTTTTCCCCAGCCTCTAAATTACTTTGCTCTCTATCAGGGGGCAATAAAGAGGAAGAATTTGAATGCCTTATCAGCAGAGACCGATATGGTAGATGAGTCTGCAGAAAGGGCTTTGAAGAGGAATTTAGTGCAAGTGGTATGGTCGTGGTCTGGTCTTAGACAGAACAACCAGAGGTCGTGGGAGTCCTTAAGTGGGAATCTGCCTTCCACACTGAAACTCGCCCTTCCTAACTGACTTGAAATCACCCAAAAAACAAACAGTAGCCAAATATTTTAAGAAAGAAAACTCCTTCTGGATACTTATCTGAACCACTAATTTGGTAAGTGAATGTCTGGAACAGGCAATTGAACAGGTGGCAGAAAAGCTCTGAGGTATGTGCTGATGTCTGTTTTATACCAGACCTCTCTTTATGGCCAACGTACATGAGATGATGTGCAGTGTAGCACTTACCTTACAGTAGCATTTAGACTTCTGTATACTAGCCAGAGATACAAGTCAGACAAAGGTGAACTCCCTAATGTGATGAATACCACAGAATGAATAGAAGGACCAAAAATAATCTCAGTTGCCTTTTTTTTTTTTTTTTTTTTTTTTTTAAACTGTAAAATCTAGACAGTTCAGAGTTACAGCAGTCTGCCCAAACAGCGCAGAAATACAAGGAAACTCGGGTACGTTTCTGGTTCATTAATTCTGCAGAACATACCAAATATTTTTGTATTTGGTCTGCCCCCCACATATACCTCTCAACCTCTTCGCTCAAGAAATGTGGACAAAGCCTTAAGTAAAGGGAACAAAGGCCACACAATAGGAAGAGATTGTAAATGTTTCTCTTATAAACATAAGAAAGCTGCTAGAATAACAGGATTTGTGTTGACGTACATTTTTCTAGAGGATATGAAGCCTGAAACTCAAATGTGTGTCATTTAGTGACTTTACTTCTCAGTGATTTGACAGAAAACCACAAATTTTATGAGGAACAGACCAAAACACAGTGAGGCAAAAATCTGGACAATCTCAAAATATGTACAGTTGGGAGGCATGCCCCTATAGCATTTATCAATAGAAAAAAGTCTGGCCACTCAATGGTACTTTAGCGGGCTGACTTTTTTCCGTTAGTATATACTCAATTTACAACAGACATACCAGTTGGTTTGGCCAATCAGCATGCTCATTTTTGAACAATAACGACCCATCATTGTATAATTGTAAATGTGTTACAATATTTTCCCCATACTTATGGAAACATGTTACTATTTGGCATATTAATTCACTACTTTCTTGGACTTTTGAGAAATCTTGCCTTTAGTAGACAGAAGCCTGAAGAGTAAGGAAGACATTTTCAGTGTGTTATAATTCATTAATGTTCTTGGACGTTTCAAATGTTTCTTTTTAATAAAAAAAAACACCTTTAATGAATTCTCACTTGTGATATTGGCAAACTTACATTTATATAAAAGTAATCAAACCATATTAACAAGTTCACATTCACAAACATCACATATCATGCATACTGTTCTATACAATTATAAATCAAACCAACGTTACACAAATTGTTCAGTTCCTGCCTTCTCTTAAACCTCATTCCTCCAAAACATTTTTTCTGCATGTATTGCTCCCGCAATTTAAATTTTTCCTATGCAATTTACTCGTAACTTTTTCTAAAGATCCCACTTCCTGTTCTCTTATCTCTTTTAGAATATTCACTACTTCAAGTATGGCTGGTTTAGACTTTGATTTCTATTTTCTAGTAATTGCTTTTTTGGCAGCCACCAGAATTTAACTCAACACTGCCTCTCACTATATCTAAGCAATTCTAATCTTGTATCCCAGCTTTAAAAAAAAAAAAGTTATTTGCTCGCCCAGTATTCCTGACAGAGTACTCTGTAGGGAATTTTTAAATCTGCCTACTGATTAATTACAGTCAGACTCCAAGGAATTAAATGGCTAATGTTGGAGGTGTAATAGGGAAGAAAGAGGTACCTTGGAGAACATGTTTTCCATTTGTGGTATAAAAGTACCTATGCAAACACTTCAAGGCAAAAATCCTAAATCCTCTAGATTTTGTTGTATATTTGGGAGACATACATATGTCCCCAACTGTTTCTTTGTGAATTGCTTATCTAATCTCTCTTTCCAATCATTTCTGTTCTCCTCTGACTGATTCCTATAGTTTTTGTGCAATATTTTTACATGCCCTACTAATTGACCATTTTTTAAGAGGCCTTTGTTCTACATTCAAGTAAAAACTCAACAAATGCAGGTCTTTCATTTAGGATTCCTTTCTCTTTGCCTATCCATTGATATCAATCCCTGCTGGTCTGCAGTCCAAATATCTTCTTGGCATCTTCTCATTCTATTACCTTCCCCTTTCAGATTATTTGTTTCCCTATATTGGTTCCTTTGCCAGCTTCCTCCAGTAAATTCCAGCCACCTCCTCCTCCCTATTCTCTGTACTTCTAATTGCAGTCATCCCTATTGACAGAATGTCCTCTCTCTCTATTCTCGTGTTGGCTTAGTTCTTAGTATACCTTCTACTACATTATGAACATAATATTCTACATGATTGCTGTTATTCTCCTTAAGGACTTGTGTCCAAAATCCCACTCTTTCCTTATTTCTTGAAGTAGCAACAGCTTCATAATCATCCCTTTCCACTTTGAACTATAGCTTTCTACTTGTGTTATGTACAAGAATCTTAACTGTAGCACTAAAATAGCCTTTCGAAATCAGGCAATTCTAAATTTATTTGTTCTACTAGAAGGATCAACTTATTCCACTGGACTCTGGCTCTCTTCCCCTCCCATACAAAATTCTTTTATTTATTAATTACTATCCATAACTTCTCCGATTTATAAAAATATGCCTGACCAGTGTATAAAACTGAAGGGACTAAACAACATTTTTACTGCTTATATCTTTGCTAGCCATATCTATGGCAATAGCTTCTAGTTTCTCAGGTTTTTATATTATCTTTTAGTTAGCCTTTTCCTGCATATCGTTATCTGCCACAACAGAATACTTTTTAACCCATACTCTTAAATACATCATTTTAGCATGTCCCCATAAATATGGGTATTGCTGAACCAATTCATATATGGAACATAGTTCACAGCTATAGCCTTTGTTTTGTATTCATTAATTTTGTATCCCGAAAAAGAAGAAGAAGAAGAAGAAAAAAAAAACAGACTTTTCACATAGGTTCATAGGTAGGTACTAGGCTATCTGCCCGAAGGCATTTATAAGCCTAGCTGGAATGTGTTGGCTTTCGCCGCCCCCTTAGATTAGTTCCCTGTGCCTCTGTCCAGCAGAGCTATTGAAGTGATCCCTGGGGTAAACATTGTTTCCCATCCACTCGTCAAGGTTTCTCTTGAAGAGGGTTAGCGAGGAGCTCTGCCCAATGTAGATTGGAATCTTGTTCCAGAGCATAGAAAGTCTCTGGGACAGGAATCGATCCCTTCAGCACATCCTATTTAGTGTTGTGGTGAGGTTTAGCTCCCTGGAACGTGTGGCTTGAGGGGATATGGTTTTCTTTAGGTGGAGCATCAATTCTGGGTTGGACATGGCCTTGTATGTCAGGGAGAGATCACCTCTGAGTAGGCGGCATGCAACCGAGTACAGCTGGAGTTTCTTCAGTTGAGCTGCATAGGGCATCTGCTTGAGGCCAGTGATCCTCATGGTGAGGTACTTCTGTGGTCTTTCCAGTTGTTGCAGGTGTCTTGTAAGGTACATCCCAAATGGGGCATTGTACTCTATGATGGGTCTGATGAGTGATGCATAGAGGAGCCCGATGACCTCTTTAGATCTGGATGAAAACCTTTTGTGATTAGAAAATCCTTCTATGTGGCCCACCTAATCACTTTGGCAATGTGATTATCAAAGGAGAGGTTAGCATCTAGAAACACAGAAAGGCAGAGGGAAGCCGGAAAACAAAACTCAAAAGCCGGTAATAGCGTAAAATGATTTAATTTCCGCTTTCGTCACAACTTCATCAGAATACAAAAAACAATGATACTTGAACAGTATAAATAGCCTATTCAATTAAAAAAATCAATTGATCTGTACAAACAGTAAAATGAACAAATATTAACTATAATTGAGATAAAAACTCATACATTAAAACAAGCTCTTAAATCTATATCATAATTTTTATTAATAGCTAATTTATGATTTTTTAAAAAACATTTCAAATTGATGCTTTCATTTAATCCAGGGTAAACATCAGATTTTAATTTGACCTGCCATAAACATTCTCGTTGTTCGATGTAATTAAGTCCCCAGCCCTTTTATCTGATTTACATTTTTCTAACACTGAAAATAAAAATTTATTAAATATGGTGCATGAAATGGAATGCTTGTATAAGGCATTGTTATGATCTTTAACTTTGATGGCATATAGATGTTCCTTTATACGAGTAGCTAAAGACCTCGTTGTCATCCCCACATAAAATGCGGGGCAAGAGGAACAAATGCTAACATAAACTACTCCAACAGTGTTACAATCAATGAAGTCAGAAACTTCAATAATCCTGTCAGAAGTAATAATATTTATATAAGGACCCTCAGATATATATCTACAAATGTGGCAATTCTGACATCGAAACATGCCTTTTTTATTTTTCAAAGAAACAGAATCCTTAATGCAGTGATGTTCTAGAATATTCTTTAATGTGTTCATTTTACGAAACACAAATTTTGGGTCAGTGCCCACAAGTTGGAAAATCTCTCTATTTCCTTGTATCACTTTCCAATTACTCTGAATAATGTTTTTAATCCTATGACTGTCAACACTCATATCAAAAGAACAAACAATGTCATTGCTAATGCTTTGTTTTTTGCCATAGGTAAAAATTGTTTGAGTATCATGTAATATGGCGGGAAATTGAGTCAACCGTTTATTATATACTTCACCGCCTATGTCAAATAAAAATTGCTCATTGTATCCTCGCTGAGTAAACAGGTAAGTAATAAAATGGAATTCAGAAACTAATATTTCATCTTTAGTAGTCATTCGACAAGCTCGAATGAACTGCCCTCTAGGAATGTTTTTCTTGATGTGTGTAGGATGTCCACTTTTATTGTGTAAATATCCATTAGTGAAAGTCTCCTTTCTGTGAATTTTACTGTGAAATTTTTGTTCTTCATTATCCCACCAAATGTGGGTATCCAGAAAGTTAACTGCCAATCCTGCATCACCTAATGTGAAATTGATGTAACTAGAAAAAGAATTAACTTTACTAATAAAAGAATGAACTGTGTCTATATTTCCTTCAATGATAAAAAACAAATCGTCTATAAATCTACAGAAAAAAAGAATGTTAAACTTTTCTTTTAAAACTGGAATAAATTCTAATTCCCACCATGCCATTACAAGATTGGCAAAGGCAGGTGCTGCTGGGGACCCCATGGCTACGCCACGTTTTTGTCTGTAATACGCTTTACCAAACATAAAAAAATTGTTCTCTAAAATAATATCCAGAAATCTACATATAACAACAATGATAGAATTGTTGAATAAATTCTTATTAACTAGATAGCTACGAACTGCATCAACCCCCTCTTCGTGGGGAATACATGAATAAAGAGAAACAACATCCATCGTGAACATAACATGTTTGGTAGCATCAAACATATCTATGGAAGCACTATTGGAGAAAGCTTTAATTTTTTCCAAAAAGTGCCAAGAATCCTGGATGTAAGATATGTTGTCATAAATCAAGGGTCCCAGTAGGGCATCAATGATAAGAGAAATACCTTCGGTGACGGAGTGTGGAGAAGATACTATGAGACGTAAAGGGGGATTAGACACATTTTTGTGAGTTTTAGGAACTCCAAAAATGACACCAATCTTTGGTTTGTCAATTAAACAAAAATTATATAACTTTAAATTAATCTCACTAGACATTAAAGCATCATAAAGATGTGAATGTACTGTCCTAAAGCTCTTTAATATTTCAAAGTAAGGAACAAGTTCATATTCATTAGTGTTATTCAGCAATTCTAACATATTAGCATTGTATTGGTCATGTCCCATGATAACAATGTTGGACCCCTTATCACTTTTCATGAACCTAAGTTTCCCTGTAAGTGATTTCAAATTACGTAAGGCTGTCCTTTCTTGCACTGTTAAATTATCACAAAAATGAATATTTGACTTGAATAAATGTTCAATGTCTTTGATACATACATCTTCGAAGGTCTTAATAGTGTGATGAAGACTGGGGACATAACAGGAAGGTTTATTAAAACATTTATTAAATTCAGGTATGTCATGCATCAAAAAAGATAAATTTAATTTCCTTGTATATTTTTTCAAATCAATTATAGTTTTACCATAATTAGCCCTTTTATTAGGAATAAAATTAAAACCATAATTGAGAACTGCTAATTCAAAACTACTAAAAGAATATTCAGACAAATTTATAATGCCAAAACTGTCTGAATTGTTGTTTAACATTCGTCCCCCGACGAATTCGAGCCCAAAAAAGTACGGCTCCTAGTTAAAATAGAACTTTTTACGCTATCTGTTTCTTGTCCTTTCTTTTTATTTTTGTGACAAACAAGAGGTTCATTCAAATCAAGTTGGGTTTTCGTTTTATTAACCATACTAGTTGCAGAACTGTCATTAGAATTCCCAAGTGCAGGACCCGTTATTTCGCTGCTAGTAGCTTGCCTGTCCAATGGTTTATCTCTCAAAATATCGATGCAAGATGGACCAGCAAATGCCAACGGAGGGAATTCTGCATTATAATTGCTGGAATTTTTACTGTAATCAAATCTGACTGTAGCTGTTCCCAAAGAAGTAGTTGAGTAATTAGACTGAATTCCTGTAGCTGCTTCCGTATGATACCGTCTATTAGAAGACTGTCCTTGTGAATGAAAATCACGGTTCCGTTGGTTAGGTACATACTGACTGTAAGCTGTTTTATTGCGATAAGACGCAATGTCCCTTTCCATTTTGGACTGTTTTCTATTAGTGACAACCTTTGAATGTTCAGATAGCTCTTTAGTAAAAAAACAATATAAAGAGTTCAAATCTTCACCCAGCATACGTTCTTTAAGACCGGACTCTAATTCCTTAATGTTATTTAATATCAAAGACATTTTTTCTGTGTTGTTGTCTATGAGTAACTGTAAGAAGCGAAGACCCGCTTCGTTAAAAAATGAAATCAAGGAATCAAACATAGGATGCCCCACACCTACTCCATTGGGACATTTAAAAAAACGTAAGCCTTTAGGGACTATCCCTAGTTCAATACATTTTATAAAATAGCAGTTTTCTAAATCTAGGGATTTGTACCTTTTTAGAAGTTTGAGTAAAAGGTCTCGTTGAGTATTTGTATGATTGTCACCATTCGTGGACGAAGTCCGTTTATATATATTAAATGGATTATCATGACGATTTAGTAGTCCAGCACAGTTAGCCTTATTAACTCCGTCAATGTTATTAACCACTCCTGGGTTAACGGCTGTTTGTAAATCTGAAAAGGACGAACTGCCTAAATTAATCGCTGTCGGTAGTTCCTCACAAGCCCCGATTGGGCTAGGTGCATCAATGGTCTCCGTAGAGTTACTGGCTTTTGCCACCAAGAATTTCAATGAACATTGTATGTCCATAAGAGTAGAAAGTAACAAGCGGTTTACTTTATCAGTTCCTTTATCCATCCTGGATGTCGGTGTGGAATGCACCGACAAATTCATCAAGGTGTCGTCCGCAACTTCTGCCATGTAAAGGCGAAACACACAAATCCACAAATTCACCAGAAATCGCCCAAAAACAACTGGAAACACAGAAAGGCAGAGGGAAGCCGGAAAACAAAACTCAAAAGCCGGTAATAGCGTAAAATGATTTAATTTCCGCTTTCGTCACAACTTCATCAGAATACAAAAAACAATGATACTTGAACAGTATAAATAGCCTATTCAATTAAAAAAATCAATTGATCTGTACAAACAGTAAAATGAACAAATATTAACTATAATTGAGATAAAAACTCATACATTAAAACAAGCTCTTAAATCTATATCATAATTTTTATTAATGGCTAATTTACGATTTTTTAAAAAACATTTCAAATTGATGCTTTCATTTAAACCAGGGTAAACATCAGATTTTAATTTAACCTGCCATAAACATTCTCTTTGTTCGATGTAATTCTTAAAGTCCCCAGCCCTTTTATCTGATTTACATTTTTCTAACACTGAAAATAAAAATTTATTGAATATGGTGCATGAGATAGAATGCTTGTATAAGGCATTGTTATGATCTTTAACTTTGATGGCATATAGATGTTCCTTAATACGAGTAGCTAAAGACCTCGTTGTCATCCCCACATAAAATGCGGGGCAAGAGGAACAAATGCTGACATAAACTACTCCAACAGTATTACAATCAATGAAGTCAGAAACTTCAATAATCCTGTCAGAAGTAATAATATTTATATAAGGACCCTCAGATATATATCTACAAATGTGACAATTCTGACATCGAAACATACCTTTTTTATTTTTCGAAGAAACAGAATCCTTAATGCAGTGATGTTCTAGAATGTTCTTTAATGTGTTCGTCTTACGAAACACACATTTTGGGTCAGTGCCCACAAGTTGAAAAATCTCTCTATTTCCTTGTATCACTTTCCAATTACTCTGAATAATGTTTTTAATCCTATGACTGTCAACACTCATATCAAAAGAACAAACAATGTCATTACTAATGCTTTGTTTTTTGCCATTGGTAAAAATTGTT
Source organism: Protopterus annectens (assembly GCF_019279795.1). Taxonomy (NCBI): domain Eukaryota; kingdom Metazoa; phylum Chordata; order Ceratodontiformes; family Protopteridae; genus Protopterus; species Protopterus annectens. Next base: position 1,131,791,457 of record NC_056735.1, on the reverse strand, counting down.
TGAGTATCATGTAATATGGCGGGAAATCGAGTCAACCGTTTATTATATACTTCACCGCCTATGTCAAATAAAAATTGCTCATTGTATCCTCGCTGAGTGAACAAGTAAGTAATAAAATGGAATTCAGAAATAAGAAGTTATGTACCTACCATAACGTTCCATGTTAGTTGTCATCTCTCGCCTTCTTTCTTGCTTGATGGGTTCGGAGCCGATCCCTCGGCTCCGACTCGGCACTTGCTAAGCTCGAGAGTCACTTTTACCAGCTCGAGGCAGCCCCATATCCCATGATGCAAGGCGGTAAGTACCCAGATCTCGTTTGATGACAAAGGGCAATAGCACCAAGCATAAAACACTTCCCAAAGGAAGAAAGAAAACTTACAGGATGGAAGAAGGACCAGGTCTGAATGGTCTTCAGCATAATAATTTCTTATAACAAGGTCTGTCCAGGCCTGGGGGAAGGAGGGAGGGTCAAGAAAGAAGGCGAGAGAAGACAACTAACATGGAACGTTATGGTAGGTACATAACTTCTTAATGTTAAGTTGTCAATCTCGCCTTCATTCTTGCTTGATGGGACCGCGTCCTAGCACCTCTATCCTGGGTGGCTCAATGGAACAGACTCTTGAGGACTGTAGAGCCAAAACTGGCTCTGTCCCTGGAGGCCAAGTCCAATTTGTAATGGGAAACAAAAGTGTGAGGAGTGGCCCAAGTGGCCGCTGCACAAATAGTGTCTAAAGGAAGTCTAGCTTGAAAAGCTGTAGAAGTAGCTAAGCTCCTAGTTGAATGTGCTTTAGGTTTTGAGCACAGCTGTTTTCCCCTGAGCAGATAAATTTCAGAGATGACCGAAGAAAGCCATCTGGACAAGGTCACTTTAGAAACAGGAAGGCCTTTTTATTATCCATAGGAAACAAAAGTTGATCAGATTTTCTAAATTTTTTGTTCTGTCCAAATAATATCTAAGTTGACGGTGGACATCAAGATAATGTAGTTTTGTTCAGCTCTGTCTGAACAGTTTGGGAAAAATACAGGAGATCAATGGATTGATTCAAATTGGTCTTTGAAGCGACCTTAGGCAAAAAGGTCGGATTAGTTCTCAAAGATACTCTGTCTTTGTGAAAAACCAAATAGGGGGGTCGAACCGATAGAGCATGAAGTTCAGACACCCTCCTGGCCGATGTAATAGCCACTAGGAATAAAGTTTTCCAAGAAAGAAATTTCAGGGAACAAGAAACAGCTGGCTCAAGGGGAAGAATCAAGGATGTCAGCACTAAATTTAGATCCCACTGAGGAGGAGGATTCCTGATTGGAGGCTTTAGTAGGAAAATTCCTTTCAAGAAGGCCCTGCAGAGCCTATGGGACATAATATTATGATCTGCGACCCGACATGAAAGTTGGAGATAGCAGCCAATTGAACTCTGACTGTGGAAGAAGAGGAGCCTGCATGAAAAATCTCTGCTAAGAAGTCCAGGACTGCCTGAACAGGGGCAGTGAAAGGATCAATATTCTTGGCCTTAGCCCAATAAGAGAACGTTTCCATTTGCTTGTATAAATCCTCCTGGTAGAGGATTTTAAGCTACTATGATGTCTCTAACTGGGTTAGAGATCAAAGGAAGCCTGGCTAAGGAAGGAAGTGGAGCAACCATGCTGTGAGGTTGAGAGAAGGGATAGACCGGTGCAGCTGACCGGATTGGTGAATCAGAAGATCTGGCACTGGGTCCAGATGCCACGGCTGCACCAAAAGGTGATGATGGAGGAACGGGAACCAAACTTGTCGAGGCCAGTAAGGGGCAATGAGAATCAATTTGGCTCTCAAAACGGTAGCTTTCTGGATAACTTGAGGGATCAGAGGAAATGGAGGGAAGGCATAAAGAAGTCCCTGGGGCCAATCCTGGGTCAGAGCGTCTCTGGGGGGATGGCCTGGTAGAGGGAAGAGACAGAAGAAGTCTGGGCATTTGCTGTTTTGGGGAGTAGCAAAAAGATCGCAACATGGACGACCCCATTCCAGAAATATCTCTTCTGCTATAGATTGCTTGAGAGACCACTCGTGAGGCATGAGAATAGCTCTGCTCAATCTGTCCGCTACAATGTTGGTTTTCCCAGGGATATGCGTTGCTACCAGAAACCGATGAGAGGAGATCACCCATTGCCATAGTCTGAGCGCTTCTCGACACAAGGGGTAGGACTTGGTTCCGCCCTGTTTGTTGATATACCAAACTACAGACATGTTGTCTGTGTGGACTGCAATTGTCCCTACAGGAAGAAAGTCGTTGAGGGCTTGCAACGTTAAAAGCACTGCTCTCATCTCCAGGACATTTATGTGCAGATGGTACTCGAACGGCTGCCACGTCCCATGAACCATCCTGCCCTGATAATGACCCCCCCACCCGATCAGGGAGGCATCCGTGGTGACAGTGGCTATCGGGGATGGGGGTACAAAGTACCTGCCTTGGTGAACCTGAGGAGATGTGATCCACCAAGCAAGATGATCTTTGCAAGTCTGTGTCACCAGAATCTGGTGACGCATTGGAAGTTGTTGGTACGACCACTGTGTGAACAGCATCCACTGAAGAAGGCGCATGTAGAATCGAGCCAGGGAAGAAGAGTAATGGCCGCAGCCATGAGGCCTAATACCTTTAGAACCATTCTGGCCTGTACTTTCTTGTTGGCCAGAATGATCCTGACATGACTCTGAATGTCTGAAACTCTTTGATCTGTAAGGGTAGCTGACATCCGAACAGTGTTTAAGTTTGCCTATGAAAGTAATAGACTGGCAGGGCGATAAGGATGACTTTTCAAGTTGATCGAGATGCCCAAATGAGAACAAAGATTTATTGTGTAATCCCTGGCTTGAATAAGCTGATGCCTGGTGGTGGCTGACAGGAGCCAGTCGTCGAGATACGGAAACACCTGGAATCCTTGACGTCTCAGGTGAGCCGTGACCACTGCCATGCATTTGGTGAACACTCTGGGGGCTGTAGTGAGACCAAAGGGCAGGGCTCTGAACTGGAAATGACTGGACCCCAGCCGAAGCGGAGAAATCTCCTGGAGCGTCTGTGAATTTTGATGTGATAGTACGCATCCTGAAGATCTATTGAGCACATCCAGTTGTCCTTCTGTAAGAAGGGCAGAATTGACTGAAGAGTGACCATTCGGAATCTTGTCTTCCTCACAGACTTGAGTCTGCTGAGATCCAATATTGGTCTCCAGTCTCCCGTCTTTTTGGGGACCAAAAAGAACCTTGAGTAGATTCCGGGCTCTGAATGGTCTGTTGTAACTGGCTGAATGGCTCTTTTTTGCAGTAGTTTTGAGACTTCTAACTCTGCAATTTCCCTTAGACCGGGTGGTACATCTGGAAGGGAATTTGAGGGGAAAGGACTTTCCTCGAAAGGAATTATGTAACCCTTGGATATGATCAACTGTACCCATCTGTCTTGAGTGAGGGAATGCCAAGCTTCTGGGTACAGTGATAATCTTCCCCCGACTGCCTCCAAGGAGGGACAGCCGGGCAACATCTCAGGGATGCTGAAAGGGCTTGTCAGAGAGAGGCTCTCTGTTTCCCTGGTTTTGGACCCCTCTGCCTCTAGAGCGGCGTCTGTTGTTGTTACCCCCTCTGCCTCTAGGGGTAAACTGACCACGTGAATCCGGCGTGACTCCTTGGGATTTGCGGAACCACATTTTGCCACCTTTCTGTCCTTTGGGGTAAGGTCTAGAAGGGGTGGAAAAACGGACTCCTACAGCAGAAAGAGTCTTGCCGTCCTGCTCACACCTGGTCAAAGTTTCCTTCACCTGAGGGCCAAACAAAGCTGACCCATCAAAGGGAGAATTTGTGAAGGACACCTTAAAGGGATCTGCAAAGTCACACAGCCGCATCCAGGCTTGGCGTCTAAGAGCCACACCTGTACCTGCGGCCCTACTCGCTCCATCAGCAGCATATGATATTAGCCGCATGGAGGAGTTTGCAATGGAATTAAGGGTTCCTAGCTGCGAATCAATTTTTTCTTGAGCCCCTGCAGCTGTAGGATCCTGTACTACTTCACCCAGCTCCTTAAGGATATCCCTCTGGAGTCTGGTGAAGTGACATAGGTAATTCAGCGAACGCATAGCAAAGGTCGCTGAGGAAAACATCCGCTTACCGTACCTATCCATGGTCCTAGAGTCCTTATTAGGAGGATGGACGGGTACGGAAGGATCTGCAAGTTCCTTCTTGGTGGCAGCAGCCACCACCATGGCATCAGCGGGGACACCCTTAGTGAGGAATTGCTTGTCACACGGGCAGTGATAAATTTTGAAGGCCTCCTAGGGACTGGCTCTACAGAGTCAGGAGCAGCCCACGCCTTCGGGCAATAACCTGCATAAGGGGGTCGAAGGCGGAGACACCCAGGAGGTGGAGGGCCGAGATCCAAACGCCTCTAGGTATAATGGACTCATCCTCAGAGGGATTATTGGTGGGCCAGTTTCCCTCTGTCTAAGGAGTTCTAGGATGTCTGAGAAGGAGACATCCTCAGAGGGGATCCCTCTGACTCATCAAAGTCAGTATCTGAAGTGATAGACTCGGGAGTCTACGTGTTTCCTCTTACAAGTCCTCTTCCTAGCACGATGTCCCGAAACATCAGGAGAATCTTCGGAGGAGAGGCAAATTCCCAATGGGGAAACCTGAGGCGGAGGATCTCTGGGTCCTGTAGCAAGAGAAGTGGCAGAGATGTCAACAGGCACTATAGAGGGAGGAGCTAAGGGAACAGACTGCTGGCTGATACCAGTGGCCAGCACACTCTTGATCACCTCGAATGCTCCCTCCCAGGCAGGTCCGAGAGAACCCGTTCGAAGAGCTAGGAACTCCAGGGACCACCGAAGGGAAGTCTCGAGGCAGATGTCGGAGCCGAGCTCACCAAGGCTGAGGCTCCAAGGGGAAGAGCGGGTTCGGACAAGGGTCCGATGCCACTCACCCCCTTGGAGGAGACCATGGAAGCCCGGCCACCGAATCCCTCTAAGGAAGGTCTCGAAGAGGAGATAAGAGTAGAGGCTGAAGGGACAGAAGGGGGTATCCGTCCCTCAGCCGTAGCAGTAACCATTCCCGAAGACTCCAACTCCAAGCTCTGGGGTAGAGTTGAAGGAGGAACTGTAACGGGGTGTGGACCAATAGTCGTCTGTTGAGACGGACTATGTAACATTTGGGCCAGTGCCTGTGACTTAAGTAATCTACTGACCACTCTCTCTCTAAGTCATGGTCCGAAAGCCTGGATGACCTTGAAGATCGGCTCCGATGGCTCCGTTCCGAGAGGAGAGGTGAAGCCGGAGCCGAAAGTATCGGCTCCAAGGAAGGAGACCTCGACCTCTTCCTCGAAGGAGCCATCGGAACCGATGAAACTATTGAACCTGTTGGAGCCGACAACTTATCGGAGCCGACAGGTAGCCTCGATGCATCGGCTCCAGCCGGAGCCGATACAGCCACAAAAGTAACGGTGTCGGAGCCGATCGGGCCGACACCGATGCCTGTGCCACATGGTGGTCGGAGTCGATCGGAGCCGACACGAAGTGGTCGATGCAGAATCGGCACCGATAGCCATCGGTGCCGAAGGCTTGGTTAAGCCAGAATCGGCTCCAGCCGGAGCCGATCTCGACTCAGAACGAGTCGGAGCCGAGGCCGCAGGCTTTGACACAGAAGCCTGGGCCTTGGAAGACTTGCCAGTCTTAGGTGGAGCCGACTTAGCCGGAGAGCCCTCCGGCTTAAGAAGGCCCCTGAGTATTAATTTGTTTCTTCTTTCCTGCAGGACTCTCTGGCTGAAAGAATGACATATAGCACAGGAGTCCCGCAGGTGAAGAGGCCCCAGGCAATAAAGGCAAGAAGTGTGACCGTCTGTCAGAGACATCTTCTGACAGCACGAGTCACACTTCTTAAAGCCTGAGACCCTTTCTTTTGACATGGTGTAACACAAGCACACACACACACCAGTCAAAGAATTTAAATTTAAATATACCAAAAAGGTATAACTACAAACACACACACACACACACACACACCCTAACAGGGGGGGGGATGGGATGGGTAAAGTCTGACTAAAAAAATAATAAGAGACAGACAAATTTCTGTCAGAAACAGTTTAAAACTAAATAAAAACTAACAATAAGGGGTTTTTAAGTTAAAAGGGGCTAAATTAGCGAATTAGTAAATCACTTACCAGGAGCTGGTAAAAGGAGGACCTCATAAGCGAAGCGGCAAACGAGATCTGGGTACTTACTGCCTTGCATCATGGGATATGGGGCTGCCTCGAGCTGGTAAAAGTGACTCTCGAGCTTAGCAAGTGCAGAGTCGGAGCCGAGGGATCGGCTCCGAACCCATCAAGCAAGAATGAAGGCGAGATTGACAACTTAACATCTAATATTTCCTCTTTAGTAGTCATTCGACAAGCTCGGATGAACTGCCCTCTGGGAATGTTTTTCTTGATGTGTGTTGGATGTCCACTTTTATTGTGTAAATATCCATTAGTGAAAGTCTCCTTTCTGTGAATTTTACTGTGAAATTTTTGTTCTTCATTATCCCACAAAATGTGGGTATCCAGAAAGTTAACTGCCAATCCTGCATCACCTAATGTGAAATTGATGTAACTAGAGAAAGAATTAACTTTACTAATAAAGGAATAAACTGTGTCTATATTTCCTTCAATAATAAAAAACAAATCGTCTATAAATCTACAAAAGAAAAGAATGTTAAACTTTTCTTTTAAAACCGGTTAGCATCTACTTGGGTCCCCAGATCCCTTATTATGTCTTCCGTATTTAGGGGGCTGCCACCTATGTGGTAGTTTGTGGGTACTTCATTTTTTCCAAAGGGGATGACTATGCACTTTTTGGCATTTAGCTTGAGGCCATGGTTTTGACACCAGGTATCTGTCTCAGTGAGACCCTTTTGGAGGATGTCTGTCTCAGCTGGAGAGTCAATTATAGCCCCTAGTTTGCAGTCATCTGCGAACTTGGTCAGCCATAGTCCTTCTGTGCTTGTCTGTACCTCTGAGAAGTATATGCCGAACAGGAGGGGTCCTAGGACTGGGCCCTGAGGAATACCACTTGTAACCCGTTTAGTCAGACCTAGCTCCTGCAACTCTTACCATGTGGGTTCTGTCCATGAGCCAGTTGGCAACCCATCTCGTGACGTAGGGGTTTATGTTCAGGCTGGTGAGCTTGTCTATAATACCCGAGTAGGGAATGGTGTCCAAGGCCTTTACAGGGTTCTAGGTAAGCTGTTTGGACCACTTTTCCCTTGTCTATAGCCTTGGTAACTGTCTCAAAGAAGTCCACCAGGTTTAGGAGGCATGATCTGCCCTTAAAGCCAAAATGGGTAGGGTCCAGTGTTTGGAGGTTTCCAAAGTCTCTGTTAATGAGATCCATGATGATGCGCTCCATAGCTTTGCAGACCAAACTAGTCAGGCTTATAGGGTGATAGTTCCCATGGTCCATTGTGGCTCCACCATTGTGGAGTGGAATAACCGCTGCTGTGCGCCACTCTGTGGGCACATAGCCCGTGGAGAGGCTGAGTTTAAACAGTGTGTTTAGGTGAGGGGTTAGTTCATCTTTGAGCTCATGTAGGATGCAGCCTGGGACACCGTCCCATCCCATTGATGCTGTGTTTTTGGCTTTGAAGAGGGCTGTTTTAACCTGAGTGTCTGTGATTTTAGGGGCACTACATTCTTCTAGTATATAGTTATGGGCTCTTTTGGGGGTGAAAGGGAGGGTGAAGTTTTCACTGAACCTGCCTGCCAGGATGTTGGCTATATCAGTCATTTCAGTGTATTTTGTGCCATTCTGCACTAACTCTGAGCAGATCTGAGAATTGCCACTTAGATTCTTGGCATAGCTAAAAAATGCCTTGTGGTTATCTTTGGTGTCCATGGCAATTTTTCTTTCGAAGCTAGCCTTGGACGATTTTATGAGGGAAAGTAGTTTCTTGCTGATACTGATCAGGGATGTCTTCCCTTCTTGGTATTTTACTCTTTTCTCTACTAATTTCCTCCTTCTATTGTATAGCTGGTTTATGGCAGGGGTCCACCAGACTGGTTTCCTTTTCTTGGAGGAGTGAGTCTTGGTTTTGTTTGGGATAGCACGATCCATGCATTCTTGTAGGTGCCCATAGAAGGATTTTGCAGTTTGGACAGCGTTATCCTTTAGCATGGGGGCTTTGAAACTTCCCATCTCAGTCTTAAGGAAAGTGAAGTTTGCTTTTGAAAAGTTTTTCATGGTGGTTTCTTTGACTGGGGGTGGTGGCGGAATGTGGATATCCAGAGTGATTAGTTTATGGTCATATCTAACCAGCGTGAGGTTGACCTCCAAAGTAGAATACTGGTTGCCCATGTTGGTGTAGACCAGGTCCAATATGTTGTCACCTCTGGTGGGGGTGTTGACCAGCTGCTCTAGGGCGTTTGAGTTTATAAGTTCTAGGAAATGTTGGGCAGGGGAGTTTGTACTTGAGTAGGTCTCCCAGTTAATGTTTGGGTAAGTGAAATCACCCAATATCAGGGTGTTTGGTTGGACCTTTGTTTCCCAGTGTTTCCAGGAATACAGAGTGGGGGTCTTTGGACATAGTGGGTGATCTGTAGCAAGCTATAATTTGAATAGCAGTTTTGCCCATGGTTAGTTGCATGTGGAAGATCTCTGAAGCATCGTGCTGTGCCACTAACCTGGAGGTGTGGGTATTCTTGATGAATATGGATACTACCCCGCCTTTTGTATTTTGGTCCAAGTTTTGTGGCCGAAATGTATGGTATGAGTTGTAGCCTGGTAGTGCTGGGGTGCTCTCTGGAACCTTAAACCAGGTTTCTGTTACTGCACATATATCGATTTTCTCCATACTGAGGAGTGCTTCGAGTGCATGCATTTTGAGGTTTAGACTTCTGGCACTGAGTAGCATTACCCTCAGTTTTTTGTTACTTGTGCTATTTACGGCGGTGGGTTTGTCTTTTGAGCCTTGCCTAAAAAAGGCACTATGGGGGTGGCAAGAGCCTTGGCCAGTATTCGAAAGCCTAAGGGTGCAAGCCATCTCTAGCGAAGCAGCGTGGCTTGTCGAGCATGTCATCCCAGGCTGACAAACACTGGATCTCCCCTTTGAAAGACACCAGAAGCTTAGCCAATTGTTGAAATTGATAATTTTTTTCTGGTACCATGGTATCATTCTTGGTGAGAGCAGGATGCTACTCAGGGTCAGGGCCATACCGGCCTGGGCTACATGATCAGAGAGCTCCTCCATGTTTCTTTTCATGTAGTCCAGGGAGGTACGGCTCAGGTCATTCACACCAACATGGGCATGACAGAGTCATATTTGTACTTGTTCTGGAGTGACCCGAGTGCTTGTGTTATGTGGCGGATCCTGGCACCTGACAGGCAGCTAACAGTAACCTTCTCCTTGTTCCGCCTAGTGAGTGGGACATCAGTGTGCCTGACTATAGAGTCACCTATTACTAGTGTGTTGGGTATGTTATTTTGCCTTAAGGGCTGCGATTGTATGGCACACTGGTTTTGTGAAGTATGTGTTTCATGGTTTGTGTTGGGGGGGTGGAGCTTGATTGGATGTCTGCTTTGGAGGTCTCAGAGGCTCTAAATAAAAAGTCTGTAAAAGCAACAGAATATGTTTTCGTGTTTTTTTGCCGGTGCTGGTTTCATAGGTCTATGTGAGACTGGTGGTGTGATGCAAGTCATTCCCTTCTCCTCTTGACTGCCTGGTCCAGTCTTGGGTTGAGAGAGCTTTGCCTCCAGTTTGGCTGTATAAATTGCATCTCTCGCATGTAATAGTGTTTGGTGGAAGGAGGAGAGGGCTGTCTGTGTACATGAGGCAATTGTAACATTGCCTCAAAATGCCCAGATTCACCAGTTGGACCGGAGAGTACACCTGAAACTGCCCTTTGGACATGCCTGGATAGGTACAGTGAGCTGTTTTACTGATTGGTTGGTAAGGTCGAATAGAGACCCTTGTCCTTCTCTACAGTATGGGGGGGGGGTCTAGTTCTAAGGTTTATTAGTGCTTGCTATGGGTTTTGAGCACGTGCCGGTATGAGAAGTGAATGGTTTGAGTGCTTAAGTTGAAAGTTTGTCTAGTTCCAAGGGAAAATTTGAAGAGCAGACTTTGTAGAGCTGGGAATAGTTATACCCTAGCTAACCGGTGCTGCCCAGCACGCAAATGCGGGTTTTACAGCAGGGAAATGAAAGAGAGAAATTAGTCCAAAATGGCCAATAAACTACTAAATTTCTGGGCTGAAACCACTCCTCCAGGGACAGATAGGCTGCTCAAAGTTCCCTCTCTCACAGTGAGCAGAGAAACTTCCTTCTTTCCAAGTAAGGTATGGGCAAACACAAAAACTTGTAACACACCCCTGAATTCAGCACTAACTTGAAAACTGGACTATACTAGCTTAGAAAGGTGGGAAAATAAATAAATAAATATATATATATATATATATATATATATATATATATATATATATATATATTTTTTTTTTTTTTTCAGAAACTAAAGCAGTTACAATCAAAAAACACTTTAAATACACAGAAATGGCTATCACACTTGAGAGTGTAGCCTACAACAGTTAAACAGGTAATTTAAACACAAAAATGACCTTGTTAAAGTGCAGGCAGTAAAATAAGTACAATATGTAGCTGAAACAAGCTTTTTAAAATCACAGAAACTCTAGAAAAATCGGCGTTTTAGGTGGAATTAGCTAAAGGCAGCAAGAAAATGCAGAAAAATTATAATTACTCCAAAGTCTCTCTTTTGTCTCTCTGCTGCTGTAGAACTCTGCAGGGTACCAGGCAGGAGCTTGCTGAGCTGTATACTAGCACAAAAAAACTTGCAAATGCGGGTTTTATAGCAGGGAAATGAAAGAAAGAAATTAGCCCAAACTGGCCAATAAACTACTAATTTCTGGACAGAAACCACTCCTCCAGGGACGGATAGGCTGCTCAAAGCTCCCTCTCTCACAGTGAACAGAGAAACTTCCTTCTATCCAAGTAAGGTATGGGCAAACACAGAAACTTGTAACACAGACCTGAATTCAGCACTAACCTGAAAATTGGACTATACTAGCTTAGAAAGGTGGGAAAACAAGTATTTTATTTTTGTTTTTTTGTCAGAAAATAAAGCAGATGCAATCAAAAAACACTTTAAATGCACAGAAATGGCTATCACACTTCAGTGTGTAGCCTACAACAGTTAAACATGTAATTTAAACACAAAAATTACTTTGTTAAAGTGCAGGCAGTAAAATAAGTACAATATGTAGCTGAAACAAGCTTTTTAAATCACAGAAACTCTAAAAAAAAAAAAAAATTGGCGTTTTAGGCGGAATTAGCTAAAGGCAGCAAGAAAATGCAGAAAAATTATACTTGATCACGTGTTAAAGATGTCTTGCCTTCAGTATTTATTTTGTATTTGACAAAAAAGTGTAGGATGGTGCAATGACCACTAACAGCCACAAAACACATAAGGGTAATGAAGAGGCACATACAAAGATAAAAAAGCAGTTCAAATATGTATTAACACTGGTGAAAAATGACACACAAAAAATAATACAGTGGAAAATTATGCAGTATTCAAATCTGCAGCGTAATCGCTAGCAAAATCTATATGCCATAGAATCACACTCGAGACCAGGAGCATCCTCCCTCTCACTGAAGCAACCCAGAGCCACCAGGTATAGATATTCTAGCCACCTGGCCTGCACTTAACAAGTTTAACAAAATTTATGTAATTTGCAATACAGTGAAAACTGTTATCCCAGGGCCTCACTCCACACTACTGTATTCTTTACACCATAGACACAGTGTGCCTAGGCTCAAAGAAAATTTGGAGTTTCTTATTTTTATTAAAGGCTTTTTATATTCTGCAGTTCACCACTTGGGGGCGGGTAATTCCATGGGCACAGAAAGCCTATACAGAAGTTTCCGAGGTCTCAAACTTTACTTACAATTTTCCTTCTACTTGTGCACATCCATGAGCTCTGTAAAAATGAGCACTTTAAGTTCCTTGGAGGCATGAACTCAAATAAATTGGAGTCACCTAGTGTAGCTCTAAGTGACTACCTCCTCTGCATATAAAAAGGTCTTCATCGAGGAAGAGGACTGGTCACATTATCATCATGTATACAAGCCTCTTATAAGCAAGCACTGTAAACCGTTTTGCTATAGAAGAGAAGATTAGTTTTTCATAATACATTTCAGGAGATACAAGTCCTGTAAAAGTGAGCACAGCTGCTCCCATTATGTGTGATACAAGCACTGATAAGGATACAGTCCGACTGGAAAAAGTTCTGTAATAAAGCTTTCATAACTGCAGATGTAACTCAAGGAGTCAAAGAGGAAGCATTGCACTGTTATGGGACACATTGCCATTTTGAAAACAACAGAGTAAATCTACTGTTAATTTTTTTGGCTTTCTAGACAAACCAATGCCAGTGAAACCAAAAGCCACTATGAAGGAAGTTGCTGACATTACAGCTTTACTTAATGCAACGTACTGACAACAAGCAACATCCCACAAACCTGTGTTTCCGTTTCACAGTCTACACATGCAATCAAGTCAACCAGAAGCAAAACATTTAAAATACACCAAACATATAAATAAAATCTCAGCTTTTTTATGGAAAATTAGAAATCCCAAACTGGAATATCCACGGTATATAAACTTCATCTCCCCCTAAAAATAGCACCAAGGGTATAAAAAAGGCAAAAAAGTACAATTAATAAAAAGTATGGTTGTGTAAGAACTTACTATAACAATAGATGATGTCACTGTTGCAGTATTCCAAACAGATGGGTTTTCGTCACAAACGTCTGGCCGGGGTACTAAAGCCTAAAACCTTCCAGGAGCCACAAATCCAACACAGGACAGCCTGTGAGCGTAGGAGTACACAAGTGGATGTATGATCATAAATCCTCAGACCATATCCAAGCCAGCAGCCTGAAAAACATCTAGGAAGAAAGTGGCCTGCTAAGAGGGGAAATGTACATAAAAAGGGAGGACCCCCTCAATCACTCAGGCTGCCAACCACGAGGAGAAGTAATAGAGGTTGATGGTGGATAGGAAGGAATAATGCAACAGCAATCAGTAGGACATTACTGTTATGTTAAGTTCTTACACAACTGTAACATGTCCTGGCAGAAACCACTGTTAACAGTATTCCAATCAAATAGGCGATTCATAAAGCTCAAAAGAAGCAGGAGGATGAAAGGCTGAGAACTAAGAGGCCAGAAAGGACAGACCTGGGGTAGCCATCTACTCTGCAATGCTTAATGGAACTGGGCACTGAAGACCAGGTAGCTACATAGTCTGGAATCTACCCTCTTGTAGAAAGCTTCAGAAGACAGTTCTCCACTAGAATGAGCTTTTGAGGCAAAAGGACAATGATTTGCCATCTAAAGTACAACAAAAGGAGATGCACCAAGAAATCCGTTAGCAATACTCTCTTTAAATTACTGGTATACCAAGCTTAGAGTCTACGAAGGAAACAAACAGTTGGTCTGACTTAGGAATAGACAGCCTTGTCCAAGTGAAATTTCAGCAGTCTGTGCACATATAGGGAATTCAGTGTTCTTCTTTCTCCTCTGTTCTGTGGGTAAGGAAAGAACATAGGAAGGCTGACTGCCTTACTGAGGGGACATCTCATTTACCACTTTAGGCATGAAGGAAAGACTGACCTCATGGAAAATAAGGAAGGATGGAGTAGCCATAAACGCTTGGAGCTCTGAAACCTGCCTAGCAGAAGTGAGGGCAACCAATAAAATAGTTTTTCAGGTGCAGAACTTGAGTGGAAGAAGATTGCTGGTTCAAGAAGAGGCAGAGTGAGCTTTACCAGAACATAGTTGATATCCCAAGGGGGAAGCAATGGTTTTCTAGAAGTTAAATGCAAGACCTGTTTTAAAAACTGCTTGACAACAGTTCTGGA
>NC_056735.1:1131720038-1131775038 GCF_019279795.1 Protopterus annectens | reverse complement strand
ATCCATTTTGAAATGGTTTGCTTTGAAACAGCCTTCCCCTCTTCCCCTGCAACAAATGCCACCAGCAGTTATTCAGATTTCCTTTGAGGTTTAGTCCTGTCCAAGTAAAATCTAAGTTGTCTGTGCACATCTAAGGAGTGCAATATCCGCTCCCCTTTGTTCTGTGGATTAGGAAAGAAGGTTGGCAGATGAATGGACTGATTAAGGGCCACACTGCATGAAGGAGGGATTGGTCCTAAGGGACACCCTGTCCGCATGAAAGATGATGAAAAGCTCCACTGCTATAAGGGCCTGTAATTCAGATACCCTTCTTGATGAAGTGATTGCTAAAAGGAAAGCTGTTTTCCAAGAAAGGAATTTTAACTCTGCACTTGCAGCTGGCTCAAAAGGAGGAAGAGTGAGTTTTTCCAATACAAAGTTAAGGTCCCAGGCAGGAGTTGGGGCTCTCCTGGGTGGTCTTAAGTTTTCGGCCCCTCTGAGGAACTGCTTGAGCAGTGGGTGAGAAAAGAGGGGTGGTTCTGTGTTGTAATGAGCTGAAATGGTTGAGGCGTGAATTTTAATGGATGAAAAAGAAAGGCCCTTGTGAATCATCTCAGTTAAGTATTGAAGAATCTGAGGTAAATTGGGCGCTGCTGTGGCCATCCCTTGAGTTTTGTTCCAGGCACAGAATCTTCTCCATTTTTCAGCATAAGATTTTCTAGTACTATGCCTCCTTGCCTCCAAAATGACATCCAACACTTGTTTACTGAGGGATGGTAACGGAGAGATTAGGTAATTAGCCAGGCTGCCAGGTTCAGGGTTTGAAGCTGGGGGTGCAGAATCAGACTCTCCTGCTATGACAGCAGGGTAGGGGTCTGAGGCAGGTGCCATGGGGCTAGCAGTGACACACTCCGCAAGAGAGGGTACCAGTGTTGGCGTGGTGCAATCAGTATCATCCTTAGTTTGCCCTGTTTGATCTTTAGTAGTACTTTGGAGAGGAGAGGCAGAGGAGGAAAGGCATAAACGGATAGATTTTTCCAGCTGAAGGACAGAGCATCCACTTTCCAAGCTTGTTTGTGGGAGTCCTTGTGCAGAATTTGTCCAATTGGTAGTTCTGGGGGAAGGCAAACAGGCCTATATCTGGGCTCCCCCATTTGTTTATCAACATGTTGAAAGTCTTTGGTTCCAGTTTCCACTCGTGTGGATCCACAAGATTTCTGCTTAGTTCGTCTGCCAGTGTATTTAGTTTTCTTGGCAGGAAAGAGCCTGCAGATGTACTTGGTAGCTCAAGGCTGTGTTCCACAGGGCCATGGCTAGTTTGCAGAGGGGGTAAGAATGGGTACCCACTGCTTGGTTATGTACCACATAACAATAGTGTTGTCCGTCTTTACCATTACTTGTCCTGGAAGAATGTGGTCCTTGAAAGCTGTCAGAGCATTCTGTACAGCTAACACTTCTTTTTGATTGATATGTAGGTGTATTTGACTTGGGTTCCATTTGCCCTGAATGCACTTCCCTGCCAGGTGAGCCCCCCATGCATAGTCTGATGCGTCTGTTAGGGTTTGGGCAGCAGGGGGTAGAGTGAATGGTAGTCCCTTGTTCTGGTGGCAGGGATCTGCCCACCAAAGGAATTTTAACCGTAGGCAAGATATGATAGGAATCATTGCTTCTAGATCCTGAGAATGTTGACACCATAGGCTTTTTAGATACCACTGTAGTTTCCTCATATGCAGTCTTGCATATGGAATTAGTAGAATGCGGGAGGCCATGAACCCCAAAGCTTGCAGTATTTGCCTTGCAGATAGCCGGGTTTTTGTGGCCACTAGTTTAAAGTTGTCAGATGAATTTGTTTTTCTGGCTAACTCATTACATCCGAGTGACGCCTCCAGGTGCATCTGCAGTTACCTCCTACTGTGCCTCTAGGTGTCAGATATTGCCTGTTCATTTTTGTATTAACAATTCCAAAACCATGCTATGTACAAGGTATCAGAATATTTTATCTTGAAGCATACATAATGGCAAACAGAAATGTATTGAAATTTGATCTAGGGTCAATGAGTATTTGTTAGAAGTGTGAGGTGATAACTTCATTTTTAAAGGCTCAAGCCACGCCCACTAGGAGTTAAAGGTACACACTCAGAAGAGCTGTACTGGAGTGAATGGATCTGGGAAGTTGTGTTCAAGCTTGCCCCCAGGAATATAATTTGTTGACAGGGTACCAGATGTGATTAATTTTCGTTTATAGTGTACCCCAGACAAGTTAGCTCCTTTTGTACAATGCCAGATGCTTCAAATGTATGTCCTGGCTTTCTGCCTGAATTAGACAATCATCCAGGTATAGGTATATTTGAATATTTCTTTGCCTGCAAAATGAAATGACTGGAGCTAGGCACTTTGTGAATACCCTGGGCGCAGTAGATAAGCCACAGGGCAGTGCACAGAACTGATAATGCATGTAGCCTGCTTTGAAGCGTAGGTATCTTCTGCTAGATTCCCTGATTGGGATGTTCAGGCAGGCTTCCTTAAAATCTAGTTTTGCCAACCAGGCATCTTTGCCTAGCATCGGAAGCAACTGGTGAAGTGTTAGCATCTTGAATTTTGGAATCACCAAAAAGGTGTTTAAGATAGAAAGGTCCAGGATAGGACGCCAGTTGTCTTTTCTGGGTACCAGGAAAAGTCTTGAGTAGAAACCTTGTCCCTTTTCCTCTTCTGGTACAGTATGAATAGCCTTTATGCTTAAGAGAGAGAGTACTTGCTTTTGAGCCTCTGCCCACGGATGTGGGGGTAGATTTAGCCAACCATTTGGGGTTGGTAACGTGTGGAAGTGAAATCTGTATCCTTTGGAAACTATATTTAAAATCCATTTGTCCTGGGTAATGAGTTCCCAGTTTTTTGCCTGCAGAGCAAAATTTCCCCCTAAAGGAGCAGCCAGTTGAGAAGTGCTTGGAAGTTTTAATGTTAAGTCACTGAGACAGTTTACCACAGGGGAGAGTCTTGCTACTCCCGGATTTGGAAGTGGGAGCCCCCTACTGCTTAGCCCTGTGCGTACCCTGGGACTGAAGCCTGAGTGGTCTGCTGGTTCTGGGTTTGGACTGAGAAGGCCTGGAAAAGGCAGGAAAGGACCAATTCTTAGAGGGCCAATGCCTACTAAATCTTGGAGGCTGTACTTGTAGGAAATCTTTAACAGTTTGCATAGATTTAGCTTTTTCCTCCATCTTTTAAGAAAAACTTCTGCTTTGTTGCCAAACAGGCAGTTCTGATTTAAGGGAGCATCCAGCAATTTAGCTTTAACATGATCTGGCAAGGATTGCTCCTTAAGCCAAGCATGCCTTCTAAGTACAGACCCAGTGACAGCAGCCCTGCATGATGCCTCTAGTGAATCAAAACCACATTGCAAAGTATGTTTTCCAACCTGTTCAGCAGAATGCATTAAATCCTGTAAATCCTTATTTTCAGCACAGTCAGGAATCAACATCATTTTCTGTTTAAGCAATCCAATAATATGCTGCTGATACTTTAACATATGAAACTGGCAATTTAAGGCCCTAATGGTCAAGGTTGCAGAAGTGTATACCTTCTTACCCCATTTATCCAGCACCCTGGAGTCTCTATCAGACAGGGTAGGATTTTTAACAGTAGTAGCCTTAATGCCCTTGGGTTCCTGTGAAATGGTCTCAGGAGCCACAGTAGGATTTTTAAAAAGGAACTTGTGGGAGTCAGGAACCCTGTAATATCTATCAGGTTTTCTGGGAGCAGGAGGTAAAGAGTCAGGGGCTAAGGTAGATTCCGAAGGCATCCTCAACAATGTCTAGTACAGGAGGGATTCATAGGTTCATACTAGGCTATCTGCCCTAGGGCATTTATAAGCCTAGCCAGAGTGTGTGTGGCTTTCACCACCCCTTAGGATGAGAATACTATACCCATTAGTTTGCTGTGCCTCTGTCCAGCAGTGATACAGAGATAGCTAAAGGCCTGTGCTGGGGCAGGAGTAAGAAATCCCTAAGCCTCTTTTTAGAATCAGAGTAATCCTGGCTTTCCCAATGAAAATGCTCCCTAAGAGTATGCAAGGTTTCACCAAAAGAGAAATCCTCTGGGGGGAAGCAAAGGGAATAGAGTCCTCTGCATCAGAATCCTCATAAGTAGATAAGGGTAAATCCTGGTCATCAGAGGAAATAAATTTCAGAATCCTGGTCAGAAGTATCATAAGCAAATTCAGACCTAGGTCTCTTAGAGGGGGGAAGGATCACTTTCCCTGATTAAAGTTATAAGGTCTTCAGCCATTCTTATAATTTGTTTTTTAGGCATAGAGGCCTGACCATGCGGTCTGGGCTTCGGTTTTCTAGGCATGGTTCGAGTTTTAGGCCTTGAAGAAGATGGCATCGGTTTAATATGCAAGTCAATAGGCTTGAATGCACCCTCAGAAGCCGGTGCCTGC
Source organism: Protopterus annectens (assembly GCF_019279795.1). Taxonomy (NCBI): domain Eukaryota; kingdom Metazoa; phylum Chordata; order Ceratodontiformes; family Protopteridae; genus Protopterus; species Protopterus annectens. Next base: position 1,131,770,624 of record NC_056735.1, on the reverse strand, counting down.
ACAGCGGCTCCGGACCCATCCAAGGTAGAGACATCCGCAGGTTCCACAGTTGAAGCATCTCACGGCATACCGGACTCTGAATGGGTCTCAGTACAGGCCTGCGAATCTGAAATAGCGGGTATCAGGGGCTGCGAAAGCGCCTCACTGAGTACCGGCAACTGGCTTAGAAGCGTCGTCGGCAGCTTTGGAACTAGGCGGCCTGTCTCTGTCTTTATCTTTGTGTTTTTTTGGAATGTCGGTAGTCGGATGGCTTACCGAAGACATATCTGGATAATTGAACAGAGTACCAAAATATTTAGAAGCGTAAATATACTGACGGTGAACAGTTTGTTGCTTAAATAAGGCACGAAACTGACAACGAGGTACGTTGTGGTCAGGGCCTAGGCAAGGAAAACAGTACGAATGAAAATCTTTGAGGTATTTACTTTCCACAAGAAATACAATTATTGACTTTTACTGACATCGGTTTAGAGCAAGAAAAAGTTTCCCCAATGGGGTACTTAGCTTAAGTTGAAGACTTTGGTTCTGAAACTCAAAAATGAAAATTTCAGGAGTCAGACGACCGGCACTTACGAACTGTATCTGCTTCAGGCACTGTATGGCAAGAAAGACTGATGTAATGGCATTGGCTGCATACTTAATACCCCTGACTACTCAACATCATGGAAGATGAGACAGCTACCGAAGCAGGACCCAAGACTTTGATAATCAGGCCGACTGAGGGCTATTGCAAGCAGATAACCCAAATGTGATGACTGCAACAGTGAAACACGAAGAACATCTAAGTCTTGAATGCTCTATAGAGAAGATTTTTTTGAAAATGACAGTGAACTTCAGTCACAAGAGGAGAGTGAAGACGCCACAGTAATCTTTTGTGGCATGGGGGAGAAGCAGAAAAGGAGGCTTGACAAAGGTCTTGAATAGGCCATGAGAAAAAGTCCATACGCTCATTCCTCCCTGGATGACTTGGGGGAGTGAACACATTTAGTCTTTTGCAGTTTCTTTTTTAGGGGTGACATCCACTTGGTTTAAAAGCGGGGCTCTGACCCCTGATGTACCTCAATAAGAGACTGCTCTATCTCTTCTCTTACACAGACCTGAGTGACACCTTCCGAGCCTTATGAGAGGATACGAGGTTCCCCTCCTCCTTTGTAGGAACAGTCACTTCAGACATGCAGTTCTCACACAACATACTGACCTCTGAAGAAGTGTCGGCTGTACCTCAGGTTCTGCAAACTCAGTGGGTATGTCAGAATCAGAATAGACTGACTGAACTTTGGGCCTAGGTCTCATTTTCTTCTTCAGAGCAGATGGTATGTTAGGTGTGGAAAGATCCACCATTTTGGCTTCAGCTAACTGCTTAAGTTGACACGTCTCTAAGAATTCAATGACGACAAATGCAAGTGCAAATCTTGGATTCAAAAGACTGGCAGATGGAGCAAGATTTGTAATTGTGCTCTGTGCCTACACAAAAAAGGCCCTGGGAATGGAGGTCTTTGTAAGGTATCTGCCTACTGCACTCACTTTTTCCCTCCCAGATGAATTTAACAAAATTAAAGATCAACTGGGTAAACATGAAAAGGGAGGTTCCCCAATGGGACACTTATCTGAATCTGTGAAGGTGTAAGGTACAAACCACAAAGATCAGACCGAAGAGTGTGAGACCTGTGTTCAGGCTAGCAGTGAGATAGTCTGACGATTTACAATTACACATCCGCTTATGTACCCCTACACTCACAAGCTGAGGTCATAAGTCAAATGGATGTCTCATGGAAGGTTTTAGTCTTTGGTACTCCAGCTGGATGACAGTAGCAAAAACCCATCTGTTTGTAATAGTGCAACAGTTATTTCAGTTAGGACATCAGTAGTCCTATTAAACCAAATCTGCAATGCTAGGTAAATTGCCATCAGTTCGTATCCCTAATGGCACTATATCATATGCAGCAAACTACTTTTCACAGTTTTTTTTCAGTATACAGATTTTTTTTGGCATCCATATTTAGTCAGAGTTGGGAAATCAGGCAACAAAATACTCACCAAAAACAACTACATGTCAGAACTCGAGCATCTGTAGAAGCAGACACTGAAATCTTGGAAAATGCAGGGAGGCATGTGCAACATGTTCAATCACTGCCGTGTAAAATTTCAGTGCCAAGTGTTGTAAGCATGCCAATCACTGTGTACAGAATACCAAACAAGGTTATGAAAACCAATGTTCAAATGCATTTTACCAATTAAAAATGATAAGCTACAATTGCATCATCATTTTGCACAGTTCTAGCTTCAGTATATTATTTCCTGGTGTAGACTGTGCTAAAGAAAACTATCTTAAACTAATACCTTGCCTAAACCTGCATCTGCCTGTTTTGCTGTGGTTGGACTTCATAACTGACTGAAAAAAACAGTGTACTTCATTAAATGAAAACTCCACCCAGAAACAGAAAAAAATATTTATATGACTCATTATGTCTTGCAACCTCTTTGCATCACTGTTAATTGGACACCATTCCTAATCTGTTACATTGCAAGAACAGCTTGATGTGCTGACTACTACAATGGCATGATTTTTTTTTGTCCATCTTTCTTTTCATCCACTCAGTGTCTGCACTGTATGACAAGGCCCAGGTACCATCATTTCATATGCTTTTGTTTTATTTACATACAAAATGCAGTGCCATAAATCACTGGCTTCACAGAATCCTCATGAGGTGGTGTCACAATTTCCTTTCCTTTGCCCACTGTGATGTGCGTTAACTATAAACATTAGTAAATTGTCTTTTACTGTAAACTTAAAAAAATTTATAGATGAAGTAATTAAATATATTTTTTTACATTTCTTAATTCCTAGGAACTTATCATCCTGCATTACACTGCTAAGGGTCTCATGGGTCTCTCTTTCCCTAACTGACCCACTCTAGCTTCCATGACCAAGAGTTCACAAGTTGCAGATGTGGTCTGGCAAGCTTTCAGCAACTTTGTAATATCTAGTTTGTACTAATGACCTAGACAGGTCATGTAGGCCAAGATAAATTCCTGTCAGACAGCCAGCTTTCCAACATGCTTTTTGCAGATGGAGTCTCTTATTGTTTTGTTCAGGAAACATAAATAAAGAGGCAAGTGAAATTCTGATGTTGCTCGGGTAAATAAAGCCATTATAATATTGAGGGAAATCTCTTGGACAGTATAAAAGCAATGAAAGTGTGAAGTTGTCCTAAGCATTTCTCCAAACTACATTGTGTGTGCGCATGTGTGTGCGTACGTGTGTGTGTGTGTGTGTGTGTGTGAGGGGGGGGGTTATGCTGTAACTTATAATGCATAGCAGAACCTCAGTTCTTGATAACATTTCAAACACTTACTACATGTCAGGAAAGACTCACTACATGCCATGATCCTTGACTGGATAAAGCAGGTACTGAATATAGACACGTGCAGGAATGCAGTCATTGCATGGTTATTGTTAGCAACTATTTTATTTGGTTAAGAGGCAGAAAAAAATACCTCTGATCTTGTGAACAATTAGCAGAATGATCTGCACATACATTATGCTTTGTGCTGACCGAGCACATGTACATTGGTTACAGTATAACAAATAATCAAAGCAACTGAAAACCCTTCCTTATATTTTTCTGCAGTTTCAGGGCAATATTTGCAAAATTCTTGGTTATCTCAGTACCTGACAGTATATTAGTGACTGCTCTAGTTCTTAACTAGTTAACAGAAAATACTGAACATAACTTCATAATGGCTGCATTTGCAGGTGTAATATCTTGAAAATCCCCCATTTGAAAATTAGATCACAAATATCAAAGCAGTTCTGAATAGATCTTACTTGCACTGTTTATAGTACTATAATTTTTGTAAGCGAGTAAGCGGACTAATCAGATATGTCATTTTCACACTGAAAGTAGTGTGCACTAAAAGCAATAGAAAAAGATTGTTGCGGGTTTTTTTTTTTTTTTTAACAACTTCAGCAGCATTGCTTTTCCTAAAAGTGTACAGCATTACATTACTGCCTTATTGACAGCACAACGTATGTGGAAAATTATAACATGAAATAAACAAAGACCAAACCACTAATTTGAAACTCTGATATGAAAACCATGAGTTGTACTAAAGCATGAGACAAACAGGCAGTCCCCAAGTCACAGATATCTGACTTATGGACAAACCTATTGATACAGGCTGATACAATGTCAGAAATAATGTTTAAATAAAAAAATCTTTAAAGTTGCCAAAGTCTTACCTTAAAATGAAGAATTCTGTTGTATTTTCCTTTCCCCCCATTTTCCCCATTCGTGAAGTTGCTCGCGCAGAGATTGCTCTGATGGTGATCTGGTTGGTCAAAACTGCTGGCTTGTACAGCACACAGTATTGAAGCAGTTACTGTACTGTATAGTAGCATGGGCAAATGACACTGCAGCTCACTAGGGTCTAGGTGACAGTAGAAGATCTGGTAGAGGTCTGAATGTTTTGTGGGTGATGCCTGTAGTACATCAGCAAAGTAGCAGCTTCAAGGATGGAACTGGCATTCAAACCCTTGAAGAAAGCATCAGAAGAGGCAACAGCCCTAATGGAATGAGCTCTAATGGAAATAGACACTTGCCATGAAAAGAATAACAAAAGGAAATGGCCTTCGATATGAGGAGGAGATGGTTTACTTAGAAACAGCCAAACCCCAATGTCCTGGAATGAAAAGAAACAAAAAGTTTGTCAGAATTACAAATGGCCTCATTTTTATCCAAATGATACTGGAGCTGTCTGTGCAAATCCAAGGTATGCAAGACCTTCTCTTTAGCAAATTGAGGAAAAGGAAAAAAAAGGGAGTGAGTTGTACTGCCTGGTTTAATGGCAGCTCATTAACAACCTTGGTCAGAAAAGAAGGGTTAGTATGAAGGGCCACCCTGCCCCTGTGAAAAAATAAAAAAGAAGGAATGGAAATAAGGGCCTGAAGCTACAAAACCCTCCAAGAACAGCTGCCAATCAATAAGATAGTCTTCCAAGTATAGTGTTGCAGAGAAGCTGAAACTGCAGGCTCAAAAGGAGGCTGGGTCAATTTTTCCAAAACAAATGTAAGGTCCCAAGGGAGAGGAATGGACCTCCTAAGGGGGCATAAGATGCAGGACACCATAATTGTTTGACCTCAAAACAAGAAGACAAGGGAGGATTCATGAACAAATGGGCTTTTACATAACAGTCCACGCCAGACTGGAGCAACTCAAACAAAATGAAAGAACTGTAGAGACCCCACTGAAAAAGGGTCCTGGATATTAGCAATGGCACCAGACAAAATCTTTTCCATTTGGACATACAAGACTTTCTGGTTGCAGGTTTTCTTCCTCCCTGTAAAACCCTGAGCACATCCTGTGAAAAATGATGCCTGAAAGAGATGAAAACCCTATCTCTCACAATGTCAGTTGAGGAATGGACACATGAGGATGGATGAATGACCCCTTGTCCTCAGTAATATGGCCCAGCTGATGAGGTAACTTGTCATGATTGCCCCTGGCCAGATGCATTAGGAGGGGGAACCAGTGTTGTCTTGGTCAAAATGGAGTCCCTAGCAAAATTCTGGGAGTCAAACTGAATCTTCATCAGGACTCTTGGAAGTAGAGGGAAGGAGAAGGAATGCATGAAGAAACATCCCCTTCCAAGGAAAAGAAAGGTCATCCATCTTTCACACCAGAAGCATCGCATTTTGGAAAAGAAGACAGGGAACTGCCTGTTCAGATGGAAGGCAAAATGATCTACTCGAGAAATACCCCACCAATGGACTATGTCCAGAAATGCATCTCTGTGAAGATTAGATTCAAGAGCCTGTGTTTTGGGCCTACTCAAGGAGTCTGCCACTAGATTGTGCTCTGAAGGAATGTGCACTGCCAGAACAGTTGGCTGATAACTGACAGACAGATCACAGGCCTGAAGAGCTAGCCTGTAAAGAAGGTAAGACTGTGACCATCTGCTTGTTGACATATCACATCGCTGTGGTGTTGTCTGTGTAAACCTTCAGGGGGCTTGGAGAGAACATGGTGCGAAAAGCCTGAAGGGCCACAATCAGAGCTCTCATCTCTGATGCTGATATGGTCTGACTTCAGACGGAGGACAGAGACCCTGTACATTCAGGTGACCATAGGAAGCCCCCCTCCACCACTTGAATTCCCACTTCAGACCAGAAAGTAGAGGTACTCTGAAATCCACAGACACCACTCTGGCAGAAGTAACGGCCAAAAGAAGAGTCTTCCAAGAACAACGCTGTATGGAAACTGAAGCAACAGGCTCAAAAAGGAGCCTTTGTCAATTTTTTTAAAAACAAAATTATGGTCCCAAGAAGGAGGGGCGGGCTTCCTGGCGAGGCGTAATGTGAAAGACACCTTTAAGAAATTGTTTGGCCTCAAATCTAGTGGCTAAAAGGGGAGTCAAAGCCAGACAAGCAGAGATAACGGATAAGTGGCCCTTAACAGAAGAATAGACCAACCTAGCATTGAGCAAGTCACACACACACACAAAAAAAAAAAAAAAAAAAAAAAAAAGAGACAGAACCAAAGGAACATTCACAGTAAGTGGATTCAAGTTATGACAAAGACCCCAAACAGAAAACCTCTTCCGTTTGGATAAGTAGGATTTCCTAGTAGTGGGTTTCTTGGCCTCCTGTAGGACTCAAAAATACTTTCTCAGAAAAAAAGCTGCCTGTAAGGGATTAAAATCGTACAGCCCACAATGTCAGTTGAAGTGTGGGCAGATGGGGATGGATGAGAGATCCCCTTGTCTTGTGTGAGTAGGTCCACCATGACAAATAACTTGTGAGGATTGCCCTTGGCAAGATGCAGAAGAGGGAACTAATGCTGTCTGGGCTAAAAGGGAGTCACCAGCAAAATTCTGGGCGCATTCTGTTTCATCTTTAACACAAAGTCCGGAATGAGAGGAAGGGGAGGGAAGGCATAAAGAAACACCCCCTTCCAAGAAAGAGAGAGGGCGTTCACCTTTCAGGCCAGAAGGCATGGGACTCTGGTGCAAAATAGAGGAAGTTGTCTGTTCAGAGGAGAGGTAAAAAGATCTACTTGAGGAGTAAGTACCCCACTGGTAGACAATGCCCAGAAATGCATCCCTGTGAAGCATCCACTCGTGGGAAACTGTTATGGACCTGCTCAGGGAACCTGCCACTGTGTTCTGATCTGAAGGAATGTAAACTGCCTGAAGGCTCACCTGATACTAGAGAGCTAGCTCCAATACCTGAAGGGCTAACCTGCATAGGAGATGAGACCTTACCCCCCCCCCTTGCTTGTTGACATACCACATCACTGATCACTGTGGTATTGTCTGTGAGAATTTTGAGATACCCTAGAAGAAAAAGAAAATGAAAAGCCTTAACAACCAGCAGAAGAGCTCTCATCTCTTTGATATTGATGTGGTCTTTCTTTTGTCGACGTGACCAAAGGCCGAAGGAGGCCCCCAATCCCACATCCAAGGTATCTGTGAAAAGTTCCTGAGAGGGGATTGGAAGGTGAAAATGAAGCCCTAGACAACTGATGAATCCACTACTGAAGTTCCAGCTTGAGGCATGGAAGTAGAGGGACTATAAAGGATGACAATGTTGAAGCTAAACTGACTTTAGAAACCACTGAAGCTTTCTCATGTGGCACTTTGCTAGAAATTGCATAGGAATGGTAGAAGCCATGTAACCCAGAGCCCTCAGAAATTCTCTGGCTGTTACTGATGCCAGAGGAAGAAGGGATTGAAAGTTAAAGCCTTGGGATGAGGCAGGGATGCCAGAGATGGAACAGTCTGGATCCTGCAACCCAGAAAAACATGATCTCGAGAAGGAGTCAGGAATGACTTCTGGAAATTTACAGTAAACCTCAGACTCTGCACGATAGAAATGGTAAAGTGTAGATGCTGAAGTAAGATCTCTTGAGAGGAGGCCTGAATACGCAGGTTGTCCTTGTAGGGAAAGAGCTGTATCTGCCTTAGCCTGCAGGAAGCATTCACAGGAGCGAGGGATTTGGTGAAGACCCTTGAAGCAGCAGAAAGGTCAAAGGGCAAAGCAGAGAACTGAAAATGCCAGGAAGCAACAGAGAAATGTAAAAACCTCCTGGAAAGGAAATGAATAGGAATGTGTAAATATTCATCCTTCAGATCCAGGGAAACTAGAAAAGTCTGAGGAAGTAGCAGAGGAAACAAAGTTTGAAGGGATAGCATTCAAAAAGGAAGGGACCTTCAAGAAGGCGTTTAGCTGAGAAAGATCCAGAATGGGTCTCCATGTGCCTCCTTTCCTGGGAACCAAGAACATTCTGGAGTAAAACCCCTTCCCCTTCTGAGAAATAGGAACCTCTTGTATTCTTCCTTGAGCCAACAGGCCCTGAAGCACCTCTGGAAAAAGTGCAACTGTTCCGCAGGAGGCTGAGGAATGCTCAAAGGGGGGTGGGAGATATTTCCAACCCAAGTAATAACCCTGGTGAATTATTGAAAGAACCCAGGAGTCTTGGGTAATTTTTACCCAAACAGGAAGGGACAGGGAAAGATGCAGAGAAAGAGGACTGTGACTAATAAGAACATGTAAACTCTGAATGGAACAGTTACCTGCTTCAAACTTAGGTTCAAAGGTAGGTACTAGGCTATTGGCCCTAGGGCCTATATAAGCCTAGCCAAACGGTACCCTGGCTTTTGCCACCCAAGAAAATTATTTTCCTGTGCCCCTGTCAAGCAGAGCCACAGAAGTGATCCCCGGGGTGAATTTCCCATCTCCCATCCAATCATCAAGATTTTTCTTGAAGAGTGCTAATGAGGAGCTTTGTTTGATATAGATAGGTAGTTTGTTCCAGAGTATGGGAAGTCTCTGGGACACGAATCTATCCCTCCAGCATGATCTGTTTTTTGTGGTGACAAGGTTTAGGTCTCTAGAGCGTGTCTATATCACATTATCGAAAGTTTACTTAATCGAATTAGTAAAGGTCAAACATCAAATAACATAAAAAAAATAAAAAAAAAACAAAAAACAAACAAAAAAAAAACTAAATGGCGTAGGCAGGGGGCAAGCACCCCTGCACCCGCCACACCCCCTAATTAAACATACCAACTCCGAGTCCGCACTACATTGAGGTAAACGGAAATCTCCCCTTACGGAGATTTCCGTTTACTTGCACAATGTTCTTCACTTTCGATATTGTCAGCTTATGACAATGTGAAGTAGACCCCCCTCTCAGAGCATGTAGCTCAGAGGGATTGGGATTTCTTTGAGTGGAGCATGTCCAACAGCTCTGGGTTTGACATAGCTTTGTATGTTAGGCAGAGATCGCCTTTGAGTAGGCAATATGAGAGAGTAAAGCTGGAGTTTTTCTGAGACTGTCTGCTTAGGGAATCTGTTTGAGGCCGGTAATCCTCGGAGATATTTCTGCGGCCTTTCCCGTTGTTGTAGATATCTTGTGAGGTCCATACCAAAAGGGGCGTTGTACTCTATAATGGGTCTAAAAAGTGATGAGTAGAGGGGAACAAGGACATCTTTTTTCCTGGATGAGAAACCTTTTGTGATGAGGTGTGCCACGTAGAAGGATTTCCTGACTACTGTTTATGTGATTATCAAAGGAGAGACTACTGTCCACCTGTGTCCCAAGGTCTCATCACACTTTCAGTGTTAAGTAGACTATAGCCAATGTTGTAGTTCATGGGCACAGAGATTTTACCAAAAGGGATGACCATGGCTTTGACACCAAGCATCTGTCTCAGTGAGGCCCTTTTGTAGGATGTCCATATCGTCAGGAGTTTTGATTATGACTCCTAGTTTGCAGTCATCTGAGAACTTTGTTAGCCAAAGACCTTCTGTGCTAGCCTGTACTTCAGAGAAGTAGATACCAAACAGGAGAGGACCCAGGACTGAACCCTGTGGTACTCCACTTGTCACTGGTCTGACATTGGATTTAGAGTCTGCTACTTTCACAGTGTGAGTTCGGTCAGTGAGCCAATTGGCAAGCCATCTTGTGACATAGGGATTTATACCTAGTTTAGTGAGTTCATCTATAATTCCAGAGTGGGGGATGGTGTTGAAAGCCTTGGAGAGATCTAGATAGGCTGTGTGAACCACCATGCCCTTATCTATGGCTTTGGTGACTGCTTCAAAGAAGTCTATCAGGTTTAGGAGACATGATCTGCCTTTTACAAACCCGAATTGGGTAGGGTCCAGAGTTTGGAGATTACCAATGTCATTGTTTATAAGTTCCATTATGATATGTTCCATAGCCTTGCAGACCAGGCTAGTCAGGCTGATGGGGCAGTAGTTCCCAGGGTCCGTGGTGCCTCCCCCTTTGTGGAGTGGGATAACCGTTGCTGTGCACCATTCAGTGGGCACAGTCTGAGGTGAGGCTATGATTGAACATGGTACTTAGGTGGGGTGCCAGATCGTTCTATAGTTCATGCAGAACACAGCCTGGGATGTTCTCAGGTCCCATGGATGCTGTGTTCTTGGCTTTGGAGAATGTTTTTTTTTTTTTTTTTTTTTTTTTTTTTAAATGTGCAGACATGATTACAGGAACCTTGCATTCTTCCGCTATAGAGATGGGCCCTTTAGGGGGGGTGAGAGAGGGGTAAAGTTAGCACTGAAGCCATCTGCCAAGATGTTGGCAATATCAGTTGGTTCTGTATATTTAGTGCCATTGTGCTGTAACTCAGAGCAGATCTGAGTGTTGCCATTGAGATTCTTGACATAGCTATAGAATGCTTTGTGGTTGTCTTTAGAAATCAGTGGCAATTTTGTTTTCGTAACTAGCTTTGGAGGATTTTATGAGGGATCTCAGCTTCTTACTGAGGCTGACCATGGAGTTCCTCCAATCATGGGATTTTACTCTTTTTTTGCAACAGTTTTTCTTCTGTTGTAGAGTTTGTTTATGGCAGGGGACCACCAGATTGGCTTCCTTTTTTTTGGAGGATAGCATCTTGATTCTGTTAGGGATTGCACAATCCATGCACTCGTGCAAGTGCTTATAAAGTGCATTTGTATAGGATTCAGCAGTCGTACCTCTATTGTCCGTCAGCATGGGAGTCATGAAGTTTGCTTTGGAGAATTTTTTTACGGTGGTTTCCCCAACGTGATTAGCTTGTGGCTGGATCTGACCAATGAGGAACTGACCCTTGGTGTGGAACACCGGTTGCCCATGTTGGTAATGACCAGGTCTAGGATATTGCTGCCCCTGGTGGGGGTGTGGATAAGTTGATCCAAGGCGTTGGAAATTATGAATTCCAGAAAATGTTGAGCACAAGAGTTGATACACGAGTAGCTTTCCCAGTTCATGGTGGGATAGTTGAAATCGCCCATTATTGGGGTGTTAGGCTGTACCCTAATATTTTTCAGTGTATCAAGAAATGAGGAGTGGGAATCCTGGGGCATGGTGAGGGATCTGTAGCAAGCTACAATTTGGATTGCAGTCTTGCCCAGAGTTAGTTGCACTTGGATAATCTCGGATGCATTATACTGAGCAACTAGCCTGGAGGTGTGGATATCCTTAATGAATATGGACACGCCTCCGCCTTTATTGTTATGGTCCAGGTTAGGTGGCCGAAAGATGTGGTATGAATTATAGCCTGGTAATGCAGGGGTGCTCTTTGGAGCTTTGAACCAGGTCTCTGTCACTGCACAGATGTCGATGTTCTCCATTTTAAGGAGTGCCTCGAATGAGTGCATTTTGAGGTTTAGACTTCTAGCATTAAGTAGCATCACCCTCAGATTTTGCTTGCTTCTACCTGTTATGGTGGTGAATTTGTCATTTGAACCTTGCCTAAAAAAGGCACTATAGGGGTGGCAAGAGCCTTCGCCAGTATCCGGAATCCCAAGGGTGACAGGTGTAGGCTATCTCCGGCAAAGCATTGTGGTTTGTCGACCATGTCATCCCAGGCAGACCTATACTGGATCCCCTTAGAATGACACAAAAAGCTTAGCCAATTGCTGAAGTCAATCATTTTGTCCTTGTACTGTGGTATCATTCTGGGTGATGGCAGGATGCTACTCAGGGCTAGGGTCATACCTGCCTGGGCTACAAGATTGGACAGCTCCTCCATGTCTCTTTTCATGTAGTTCAGTGAGGTACGTCTCAGGTCATTCACACCAACATGGACAATGACAGAGTCATATTTGTACTTGTTGTGGAGTGACCTGAGTGCATGCATTGTGTGGCGGATCCTGGCACCTGACAGGCAGCTGACAGTAACTTTCTCCTTGTTTAGCCTGGTGAGTGGAACATTAGTGTGCCTGACTATAGAGTCACCTATTACTACAGTGTTGGGTACGTTGGTATGCCTTATGGGCTGTGGCTGAGTGGCACACTGAGTTTGTGGACTATGTGTCATTTGGGTTGTGTTGGGGGGGTGGAGGTTGCTTGAGTTTCTGCTTTGGATGTCCCTGTTGCTTGGGTAGATTTTTAATGAGAGCCTCCATGAATGTAGGTGTGTGTTTTGTGTTTTTGTGTGTGTGTTTTGGTGGTGTAGGTTTTGAGGGACTATGTGATGAGTAGGAAAGCCAATGCCTCAGGCTATGGCCATACAACACCACAGAACTCTATAAGAAAATTTGGGTTGACTCGCTGTTAAAACTTAGTGGATTACAGCATTGCTTTCACTGACAAAAGAAAAAAGTCTTTGCTAAAAAACATTACAACCCAAAGTATGCAAAGCCACATACTGTAGTTACTAATTTACGCGATGCTTCTGTCCTTGCGTGTTAAGCTTAGGTTTAGAAAGATGTTTTGATGGTTTCTACCAAACTGAACAGCTTATCACAACAACAAACAAGTATCCTAAGTATCAATTTTGGCATCAGCACCAGAATCTCAGACAAACATGCTTGTCAAAACAGCCATTTAACTCTCTTCAAAACTATGACCCCCCCTCACCTTAGCTGTAATAGAGTAAAAAGGCTTTTACTCACTAATTCACATAAATCTAAGATATATATTTTACACCCCCAGGATTTTGCTCAATGGCTTCACTACAGACAGCCATTTGAACCACTTGCTCAGGAGGCATAACAGCCATGCATTCCCTGGTTGAGCGAGAGCCCAACAGCCCATTAATTCCTGCCTGGTATCTTGACTAAGCCATCATTCCTTTGCACTCTGTATCCTTATGGACTTTACTGGTGCCAAGGCAGTGTTGGCTTGGACACCAGTGGGCAACACGCAACGCTCCTGATAAGGTTAACCATCAGCTCCCCCCCCTCCAGGACTGTGCGAGCCAACAGCTGATCACTCCCATCCTCTCCAGCCAGCTCCTATAGGCACCAGAGTTGCTTTTTACAAACTCAGGTCACCTGTAGAATAGCTGCCCAACATGCATATAAACGGTCTTTCGGCTTTTCCTGGTTAGGGGTCGCCACAGTGGAACTCCGGTCTGCTAATGACTGGCAGTGAATTTTCACTGTGTCGAGTTACCAGCCCAGCGCCCAACCTTCAAAGAAGGCACACCCGCACACACCTACCTGCAGGTCTTAAATTCACTCAACCGCAGGGAGGACATGCAGACCCCACACAGAAGGCGCTCCAGCAGAGAATCGAACCGGAGAACCTTTTACCTAACCGCTGCCTCTTGCCCAGCACGCATATAAAAGAATAAAACCTGCAAGAGCCTTCACATTACATCATACTGTACTCAGTCATTTAAGTAAGTGAAATGTGTTCTTACTGTATACTGTAATCATTTATGATGTTGAATGGCTGTCTCAGTGTCATTTTTACAGATGTCGGATGTATGTTTACTGAGCTGTAAACTTGCGTAAAGCCTGAAAATTAGCCAATTGTGATCACTGCTTCTACATGATCATCAAATATAAAAATAAATTTTCAAGACCCGACTTCACAACTCAGAAATACAATGATTTGGCTATTAATACACAGGCAGCTGGATGTCTTCACTGGTGGGTATACAGAGATGACCCAGTTGACCAGTGTTCAATTAACAGCTCAGGCACCTGCAGATGGCTTAAGACTGATAGGAGTGCCCATCCTTGGAGGGGTAGGGGATGTACTGGGGTGATCCAATGCTACAATGCCCTGGAGGAAAGGTAGTCATACAAGTGATAGACCTGTGATGGGCATTTTGCCATTAAGCCACATATGAGGTAGTATTTCTATACGAGTGAAGAAAATAGTGGACTCCCATCCCTGTAGTGATGCGAGTTGCAGCTTCTTCACCCAGGGAAGGAGTTAGGGCCTGCAGCATACTTCCTCAGTGCCTGGATGCCAGCGAGAGAAGAAGTCACCTTCATAGCTGTTTGAATGATGGCTCTCCTGATAACTCGCCTTTCTGCTGCAAACACTTAATACAGGAGAACAAGAAAGGCTTATTGGCTATCAAGCATGAGGCAAAACAGTGACTTTACTTTTAAAAGCCCCCCCCCCCCCAAAGACTCAAGATCCTGATGATTTTCTAGCTTAACAATGTTGACCCACTATGATTTTCTAGATCAAAAATTTTCCCCCAAAAGTGAGCAGAGATTTCATTTCCATATGTCAAACTCCATCATTAGACATGCTCCCTCTGGTCTAGCCTAAAGGATTCTGTGGTAGCATTTCCCCAAAAGATAATGAAAGTTGTCAAGAGAGTATGAAACCATCACAAATACAAACAGATCTACAAAGAAATGTATATGATTGTAAGAAGCACCACTTCATGCAGCAGTATTGAAAAATACTGGGCTGAAGCTAGGGTCATAGAACATGTGACAGTCTGAACGATGACTTGTACTTCTGTATAAGGATTTTTCATCCCAGCAGACCAGTAAGGTTGAGAGAGCTGCCCTACTGTACTGCTTCGCTTCACTCTTCTGAGACAACACAGTCTCTTATGATCTTTGATCCAGTGTATGCAATTATGGAAAGAAATTACAATGGGACCAGTTTACCTATTCCAGATTCTCTGCTGGTGATCTCAGCCTATGGCTCCAACAGGAAAATCTAATACACACATATTTAAAAAATAATTTGTCATCCTGTTAAGAGTATTTGACAAAAATAAAATATACTGCTACAACATGCGAGCAGCTGTATTTTTATCTCAAACTAAATGTGGCAAAGGAATTAATGATAAACAAAATATTAGTTAAATTTCATCAGAACAGAACACAGGGAAATCCCGTAGTTTTTATTTTGAAAAGTACAATAAAGGTTCTGGTTTCCACATGGACACCCACAATAATCAGCTGCTTCCTGACTAACCGGAAATGCTATTAGAACTTGCCAAACTATAAAAATAATTTAAAACATGACACGAGGAAATACTTTTGAACTCAGCACAGAATGAGTTGAAGATAACCAGGGTGTACATAGTACAGCAAACTTACTGACAGCAGTTTATGGGAAAATAGTATCTGGAGTTCTTCTCCAGCAAGAATTTACATATTTAAATATACTTGTGATGAGCAAGACCCTGTCTAATATAAAACTATTAAATTAGACACAGACTTAATGGTCAAGACATTCCCACCTGCTTCTGCCAGGTGTGGAAAACGACTGTCAAAGTTATTGATCTTCACCCAACAAGGATCAGGAGATTTGGTAAGCTCTCAAGTCCCTTTCCTCACTGGCCAGCATGCATGATGCAATGCCTGCAAATCGAAGCCTGGTTCAAGTGCGTGCTTCTGCATGCCCACTTTGTTTATCTTGGGTGAGGTACAGTCTTTGGCAGACTTGTGCCTCAATGTCTACTGTACAGAGAACACAACTGAGGCCTTCCCCCAAGTATCACTCATACAGAGGGATCCATACCAACCTCCACTACCGGAATTGTGAAGATAACAAACCACCAAATTCCAGCCTTTCCTTAAACCTCAATCCTCCTCCTGAACATTATTCTGCATGTACCGCTCCCACACTTTCCATTTATTTCTATGTTATTTGCACCTTCCCTTTTCTAAAGCTCTGTTCCAGTTCTTTTATATCTTTTACAATATTCAATATTTCAAATATAGTTGGTTTGGACTGATTTCAATTTTCTAGTAATGGCTTTTTTTTTTTTTTGGGAGTCCAACAGAATTCAACTTAATACAACCTTACTGTGCCTAGGCAATTCAAATCCTGTGTCCCAGCTCGAAATAATCATTCCCTTAGTTGCACTCATTTGCTCACCCTGTTGGGAATTTTTAAAATCTGTCAACTCATTACATTCAAAAAACATATTTTCCCAGTTACCTCTTTCTTCCCCATCACACCTCCAACACTGGCTATTGACTGGAGGAAAACTTCTTTGAAATCTCTTCTTGGGGTATAAAAATACCTATGTAAACACTTATAAGCAAAGATCCTAAATCTTCCATTTTCCTTGCTTCTTGGTGAGAAAATAAATAAATAAAGCTCCACAACCACATATGAATGAAGATGTATTCCTAAGGAACTAACTGCCAGCTACCTGTGGCCCATATATTTTCAGCAGGTCTGTTTTATATAATTGAAAGACTAATTGAATTTCCTAACGCCAATACCACTTCAGCAAAACCTCATATTATCGAACACCCAGAACACTGCACTATCACTCCGGGAAACTAACCACTGGGCTACCATGGTGAACTTTGTTCTTTTCTCCACTACAGAGTGATGTCATAGATGGTATATTTAGTTGGGGGGGTTTGGGGCACAGCCCCTCACATGGGGGGGGGGTTGATTTTTCCACCATGGTGGCCCAGTGGTTAGCTTCCCAGAGTGACAGTGCAATGTTCCGGGTGTTCGATAATATGATGTTTCACTGAAGTGGTTCTGACGTAAAATTCGATTAAGTAATCTTTCAAGGATATAAAGTAGAACCATTTTTAACAGTACAGCCAATGACTGTCCATGCAGACGTCTGCCTTCAATTATATTGTCACTGTCACCCGCAGTGCATGCCTTGACAGCCTATGTAACCTAGGTGCCAAGTCTGATATTTTTTGTTACATCTCTTTAACATGTACTTAAAAATAGTTGACAGTACAGTATTAATAGGAATTGTACTTAGCTGTGCATTCTTTCTCTGTCAATTTTCATTGCAAGCAATCGTAGAAATACAGACAGATTTTTTTTTTTTAATTAGTCTTAGGTTTGTTACTGAGGAGAATTACACATTTAAGCCATTAATTTTTGGCCACCAGAACACAAGCACAGTCTCTACAGAAGACTCCTGCTTGTATCTTTAATGATTAGGCATTTCAGTCAGAATATTACAGAAAAAGTGTTCCATCACAATTTGCCATTTACCATGTGCACCACGGCATGTGGTTCCTCCAGAGTCATCCTGCATTTTCCTTCGATTGATGCCCATTTCTCCAGTGAAAGGTGTAAAAATTGAAGCTTTGTTAAAATACTGATTTCTGCTAAGTGATATCACCAAACCGTTCATTGAACTTTACCATCTATGATATCAATGGAGGGGAATGTGTGCAGGTTTGTCCAAATACTTTAAATGGACACATTACAGAACACAACAGAATTATGTGACTGTTTTTTTAATAAAGATTATGAAGTTTTTTATTAAGAAAACAACCACACAATTTTAGATAGATCAGGTGGAAAATACAGTTAAGTGCCACAACGTATATGTAATGTAAATAGTGACAGAACACTTTAAATCTTTTAACTTTAATATATTCTTTGTCTTCTTTCTCAAATAGGCAAAAAATAAGTATGAGGGTGATTTTAGCAGTTTTTCATTGTAGGCTAGAAAATTAAAGTACAGTTGTGTAAGTTGAATTTACCACAACAGTAGATGTTCAAATGATCACTGCTGCAGTAGCCTTAGGTATATGGGTTACATCCTGCCAAGCACACACTGGCCAGCCAGTTTTGAAAGCTTCGGGGCACCTTCCATGTGTTCAAACTGTCAGACTGCTAGAGCAGAGCTGAGTTGACCGGACTAAAAGCCAAGTTATGGTGCAAATCCCTTCAGAGCTTTCCTGCCAGCAAAAGGACGGCTGAGCCCAGAAAGGACTAAATGAGGAACAAAAATAAATGTCCACACCCTGGCATAAAAAACACATTAAAACACAAGGAGGATGGGGGGAGGGGTGGGAGCAGACGTGATAATTTGAAAATCTACTGTTATGGCAAAGTTCAACTTGCGCAACTGTACTATGTTCATCATATTACTCACTGCTGCAGTAGCCCTAGCTATATGGGTAGATTGCTATAGCTAAACTACATTTTTGGAGGTGAAAGCAGAAGAGGCCAGGAACTCCAGGAGAAAGGTCCTAAACAAAGCTTGATCTGGACCTAGAGAAGGAAAACTTATAGTTCCTTTCTGAAAGTATGTACAGAAGACCATGCAACACCTTCTAGAATATTTCTAGAATCCATCCCTTTCCAAAAAGCCATGGATGAAGCAAAGGCCCTGGCAGAGAAGGCCTTGACCTGCCTGTAATAGATTTGTTATGGACAGTATAACAAAACGTAATAGCCTTAGACAACCATTTGAAAACAGTCTGTTTTGGCACATGTTGTCCCTTCTTACCCTCACAAGAAATAAACCATTGATCTGAAGATCTTGATTTAATTCTATCAAGATAGCACCTGAGTCTGTGGACATCCAAGGTATGGAGTGTCCCTTCTCCCTCATTTTGGGTTCAGTAAAGAAAAGTACAGTTTTGTACCTACCATAAATGTAGATGTTCGAGGATTCCATTGCTGCAGTCCTGACTATTGGGTATAGTCCGCGTCCCAGTCGGCCCGAATACCAGAGTATAAGGCTGACGTCGGTCATGGCGCCTTAGACTGACGTCAGTACGTCAGGGTACTAATGCGCATGACCGACGTCATTTCCTCAGTCTTTTCTTGCCCCAGATGTCAGAAGACCCAAAAAGACAAGTCCCAAAAACAACCTGCACCAAAAAACATGTACAATATATACAACAATATATACAAAAAATATAAGCATGTCAACTCACCTACACAACCACCCCTAAACACAGAGGGGAAGGAGGGAGGGTAAATTGGACTGCAGCAATGGAATCCTCGAACATCTACATTTATGGTAGGTACAAAACTGTACTATGTTCTTCGTCTTCCATTGCTGCAGTCCTGACTATTGGGTAGAATCCCAAAGCAGAGGAAAGGGAGGCTGGCAAATTATAAGGAAGTAGGAGCTGATAACATGCCTTGCAAAACAGCAGTGGCAAAACCAGCCCTAGACTTAGAGTAGATAGGAAGATGATAATGCTTAGAGAAAGTATGCACTGAACTCCAAGTAGCTGCTTCCAAAATATCCTTAGTTGCCACCCCCCTGAGAAATGCTGTAGAAGTGGCAGTAGCCCTAGTGGAATGAGGCCTAATCCCAGCTGGAATCTCCTTGCCATGATGGGAATAACAAAATGCAATGCAAAAGCCAATCCACCGGAAATAGTTTGTTTTGACACAGGCTTGCCCTGTGAACTCAAGGCAAAAGAAACAAACAACTGCTGAGACTGCCTAAAATCCTTAGTCCTGCTTAAATAATATCTCAATTGCCTGTGTACATCTAAAGTGTGCAAAATCTTTTCCCCTTTATTTTGGGGGTCTGCATAAAAAGTAGGCAAATGAATAGTTTGGTTTAAAGCCACACTAGAAACCACCTTAGGCATAAAGGAAGGATTAGTACGTAATGATACCCTATCCTTATGGAAAATCAACAGAGGCTCTACTGCCATAAGGGCCTGCAACTCAGACACCCTTCTTGCAGAAGTAATGGCCAACAGAAAAGCAGTCTTCCATGACAAGTATTTCAACTCAGCAGTAGCCGCAGGCTCAAAAGGTTGTAGAGTAAGTTTTTCCAACACAAAATTGAGATCCCAAGCAGGAGTAGGAGCTCTCGTGGGGGTCTTATATTCTTTGCCCCTCTAAGAAACTGCTTGAACAAAGGATGCGAAAACAAAGGTGGGTCACAATCATAATGAGCTGAAATCGCTGCAGCATGAATCTTAATGGAAGAGAAGGACAAACCTTTGTCCAATAACTCAGTAAGATATTGAAGAGCCACACTCAAATTAGGCTCAGAAATCTCCAAATTCTTTGCTGTACTCCAAAATAAAAATCTCTTCCATTTGTCTGCGTACACCTTCCTTGTACTAGGTCTTCTAGCTTCCATAATCACATTTAAAACTGGCTGAGGAAGTTGAGACCTGCTGTGCTTCAAGAGAGAATATGCCAGGCTGTTAGATGAAGAGAGTGAAGCTTGACATTGAGCAGATGACCATCCTTCTGAGATAACAGATGAGGAATCAGAGGTAAAGGCCATGGAGGCTTCCTTACCAGACTCCGTAGTAGTGGATACCAGTGTTGCCGAGGCCAATCTGGAGCTATCAAAATCATCCTTGGCCTGTCTTGTCTGACCTTTAATAATACCTTTGGAAGAAGAGGCAGAGGTGGAAAGGCATAGACATGAAGGTTTTTCCAACTGAAAGACAGAGCATCCACTTTCCAAGCTGTGTGATGAAACCCCTTTGTGCAATACTTTGGCAGCTGGTGGTTTAGTGGAGAAGCGAACAGATCTATGTCTGGAGTTCCCCATGACACTGTCAATTTCTGAAATACATGAAGATCCAGTTTCCACTCGTGGGGATCCATGATTTGTCTGCTTAACACATCTGCTAGGGAGTTCTGTGCTCCTGGCAGAAACCTTGCCTGAAGAGTTAGTTGCAGGCTTAACGCAGTCTCCCATAAAATCATTGCTTGCCTGCATAGAGGATAAGAATGTGTTCCCCCTTGCTTGTTGATGTACCACATGACAGTTGTGTTGTCTGTTAGAATCAACACCTGCCCTGGAAGAAGTAACTCCTTGAAAGCTATCAATGCAAACTGGACTGCTAACATCTCCTTCATGTTGATATGTAGATGCTGTAGTCTGGCAGGCCACTTGTCTTGTATCCACTTTCCATTTAGATGAGCTCCCCAAGCAGTGTCCGAGGCATCTGTCGTTAGAACCTGACTCGCCTCTGGCCGGGTCACAGAGAGTCCCTTGTTTAGGTGACATTCCTGAGCCCACCACAAGAATTCCTTTTGAAGGCAAGGTATTATTTGAATGACAGTGTCCAAATCCTGGCAGTGCTGTGTCCATACATTTTTGAGATACCATTGCAGCTTCCTCATATGCAGTTTGGCATTGGGAAGCACCAGAATACAAGATGCCATGAACCCTAATGCTTGAAGGACTGTCCTTGCAGTCAGCACGGACTGATGAGATAGGTGATGGAAGTAAAGTGACAGACTCTTTTGTTTGTCCGGGGTTAAAAAGGCCATCTGGGCTGCTGTATTCAGTCTCACACCCAGAAAGCACATGTCTTGAGAGGGTACTAGACTGGACTTTATTTCGTTCACAGAATACCCCAGGCATCTTAGCACTGCTATGACATATTCCAGATGCTGTAGAAGGTCTTCCTTGTCTTGAGCCAGAATCAGGCAGTCGTCCAAGTAAGGATAGATTTGAATGCCTTGAAGCCTGAAGTAAGCTATCACTGGAGCCAGAACCTTTGTGAATACTCTGGGCGCAGTAGATAAGCCAAAGGGCAATGCAGAGAACTGATAATGAAAATCTCCAGTTCGAAACCGCAGATACTTTCTGCAACCTAGCCTTATAGGCACATGAAGGTAAGCTTCCTTGAGATCCAAAGTTACCATCCAGTGATCTTTGCCCAGCAGAGGTAACAGTTGTTGTAACGTCAACATCTTGAACTTGGGAATGTCCAGATAAGTGTTGAGGAGAGATAAATCCAAAATTGGTCTCCACGTGTTCCCCTTCTTTGGCACTAGGAACAGGCGAGAATAAAATCCGAAGCCCCTTTCTGATACAGGGACTGGCTGAATGGCCCCTATCTGGAGTAACTGAGAAATTTGCTTGTGAGCCTCTTTTCTTTGTGGAGGAGGAACATCTGGCATGCCTTTGAAAGGGGGCAGTGTGTGGAAATAAAATCTGTAACCGTGATGAATGATATCCAGCACCCATCTGTCTTGAGTGACTAAATCCCAATTTTCTTTGAAAAGAGACAGTCTTCCTCCCAAAGGAGCTGCCAGACGAGAATCCACTGGCAGCTGAAAAGGCAGGTCATTGGGTCTGCTTACGAAAGGACTGACCCCTGCCCTCACCAGAAGTCTGAGCAGGTGAACTGTCTGATCTAGGCCTAAACGAACCTTGAGCCCTGCCCCTACCACGTCTAGACCTACCCCTAGACTGGGAACCATAAGCAGGATATGTCCACCCCTTAGCAGGCCAATTTCTACTAAACTTGGAGGCTGCACCTGCAAAAATCTTTAACAGTCTGCATAGACTTAGCTTTGTCCTCCATTTTCTTTAAAACTGCTTCCACAGGCGGTCCAAACAACACATCAGACTGTAAAGGAGCATCCAAAATCCTGGTCTTAACATGCTCAGCTAAATTCTGATCCGTCAACCAGGCATGTCTGCGAAGAACAGAACTAGTAGCAGCCACCCTCGAGGAGGCCTGAACAGCATCAAAACCACACTGCAAAGAATGCTTACCCACTTGTTCAGACACATGAACCAAATCCAGCAATTCTTTACACTCAATACCTTCCGCCAAAGCATCCACCTTAGATTTCAATTGTGAAAGGAGATAATTTTGATATTTTAGCATATGAAACTGACAATTCAACGCCCTCATGGCTAGAGTGGAGGAAGTATATACTTTCTTACCCCACCTATCCAAAGCCCTTGCCTCTTTATCAGAGGGTACAGGATTTTTAACCACAGAAGCTTTAACACCTTTAGGCCCCTGAGAAACAGTTTCTGGGTCCGCCCTAGGACTCTTAAACAAATACTTATGAGCTTCGGGCACCCTATAATACCTATCAGGCTTAACAGGAGCAGGAGGCAAGGAGTCAGGGTTCAGGGAAGCCTCTGCAAAAACATCCTCCACCACATTCAACACAGGAGGAATAGCTAAGGGCCTATGCTGGGGTAAAAACAAGAATTCCCTAAGCCTTTTCCTGGAATCAGAGTAATCCTGGCCTTCCCATTTAAAGTGCTCCCTCATGGAGTGAAGAGTCTCTGAAAATGAAAAATCCTCAGGAGGAGAAGCTGTAGGAGTGGAATCATCCACATCAGAATCAGAATAAGTAGGAAACTCTTGCAAGTCTTCCACAGAAGACTCTGAAGCCTGTGAACACTGTTCAAAACTATCCAACTCCTGTTCCACCCTAGGCCTCTTATCAGGCGGGGGCATAGAGCCTCTAATCAGAGTAATCAAATCTTCTGCCATTTTAAGCATATGTTTCTTAGGCACAGAGCCGAAATGCTAGGAGAAGCCCCCACAGAAGCTGAACTTGGCCTACCTCTAAAAGAAGCTTTGGCAACAGAAGGAGAGGCCCTAACTACCTTGGGAAGAGAGGGAAGAACAGTTACCTGAGAAGCCCCCTCAGCCTGGCCTACCTCCTGAGAGGGCACATCCTGTAACAATAAAGTATCTGCCTGAGACTCCATAGAGACTCCTGGCAAAACCTCTGGCTCCCCTGAGCCTTCTAAAGAACCGACGTCCGGGACTGCCGGTTCCTCATCCCTAGGCTTCACTGTTTTGTCCTTGCGCTTCTTGGATGAAGCGGACGTCGGAGCATCCGACGGCATATTATAATTGCAACGCTTCCCAAACACTAACCTAGCACAATCTAGCCTCCTCTTAATAGTGCGCTTGTTAAATCTAGCACAAGAGCGGCAACCAACAACGTCGTGCTCAGGCCCTAAACAAGGTATACACAATGTATGATAATCCCTATGCGGTATCTGCTTCCCACAAGAAATACAGTTATTCACTTTTTCTGACATCCGGTTAAATACTGAGGCAAGAAAAAAACAAAATGTTCCCCAACGGGGTTACTTAGCCAACTCTGTTTCGGTCTGAAACTCCGGTTTCGGAAAATCTCAGAACGCCAACCTGCACTCGCAAAATTGCTTCTGCATCGGACCATGCGGCAAAAAAGACTGAGGAAATGACGTCGGTCATGCGCATTAGTACCCTGACGTACTGACGTCAGTCTAAGGCGCCATGACCGACGTCAGCCTTATACTCTGGTATTCGGGCCGACTGGGACGCGGACTATACCCAATAGTCAGGACTGCAGCAATGGAAGACGAAGAACATCTGGGGAGAGGGATAGTTTGGTTTAAAGTAAACTTGGATATCACTTCAGGCACAGGAGGATTAGTTCTCAAAGAATCGCTGTCCCAATGGAAAATGAGGTAGGGCTGACTCACCATATGAGCTTGCTTCTCAGATACTGCAGAGGTCAGAGGAATTTGTAAAACTGTTCCCATGTTAAGAACCTCAAGTCAGCCAGATCAGACAGTTCACATGGAGCAAGTGTTAGCTTCCCTAACATAAAATTAAGATCCCAAGGACAGGCCACTGGTTTACTTAGAGGTCACCTATGCAAAACCCCTTTCAAGAACATTTTGAAATGAAACTGTCTTGAAAGAGTAGGATCTGTGGGCAGACATGTTGAAATGGCAGATAAATGAACCCTGATACAGGAATATGAAAACTATAGGATAGGAACTCAAACGAATTTGTAAAAAAACAGCTAACATCTTGCCTTGGAAGGGTGCTGGTTATAATGTTGGCACCAATTACAAAACCTTTTCCATTTGCTACTTTACAATTTTCCAGTAGCAGGCTTTCTTCCCTGCATTAGTATCTGCTGTATGTCTTCAGTAAACAGGTGCCTAAATGGAATTAAGACCCTATTGTCTAGGCACTCAATTGAAAATTATTGATGTTAGACTGTAGCAAACACCCCTGTTCTTGTGTGAGTAAATACATTCTATGAGGAAGCTTGTCTTAATTGCCCCTGGCCATTTCCAAAATAAGGGAGAATCACAAAAACCTAGGCCAGAAGGAAGGGAGTCACCACAATGAACTTGGGGATTTCTTCTGAATCTTCAGACATACCCTGGATATTGGTGGAAAGGTATACAGGAACATTCTTGTCCAAAAAAAAAAAAAGAAAACAAAAAAGGCATCCGTCTTCCAGGCCTTCTTGCATAAGAGTCCTGGAACAGCATCTTGCCATTTGATTGTTCAAGGAGGAGGCAAAAGGGTCTACTTGAGGAACTCCCACAGATGGATACTGAAGACCCCCCTGATCTAGTTTCCATTCATAAGAGTAGACCCTGGTCCTGCTCAGCTTGTCTGCCACATGGTTTTGTTCTGATAAAATGTGGATGCCTGTAGAGGGAGACTGCATTGTGATGCTATATTCCAAGATAACATGGCTACTCTGCAATGAGGGTATGATCTCGTTCCCCCTTACTTGTTGATGTACCATCTGATTGTGGTATTGTCTGAAATTACTTCAAGAGGTACTGGGGGCAAAAGATGGTTCGGAGAGTTTAGTGCCTTGATCAGGGCAAGCATCTTGAAGATATTTATATGTTTGCATCTGTCCTTGATGTCCCACACCCCTTGTGCTTTTATCCCTCTTAAAACTATTCAACAAGCAAAGTCTGAAATGGCTGTAGTGACTGACTGCTTTGGAGCAGGGAGGGAGAAGTGGAGATCTGGATTTAATGATATCCGTTGTCTGTACCAAAATCTGACAAACCCCAGCACTGGGATTTGAAAAGACAAACTGTGTTGATGCTGGGATCCAAGAGATATTAGATACCACTGTATCTTTCTCATATGGAGTCTTATCAGGGGTATCATGAGAATCACAGATACCATGAGACCCAAAAACCTGAGATTTTCCTTCACAGTGACCGAAGTCTTAGACACAGATCTAAATAAAGCTCTATTTTTTCCCCCTGTGGAACAAAAAGCATTTTGAACAGAGATGTCTAGTTGATATCCCAGGAGCACAATCCCGTGTAATGGTGTCAAGAAAAACTTTTAAATGTTCTCCTGGAATCCCAGATCATATGAGAGTCCTCTCACGAGAGAGAGAGAGAGAGAGAGAGAGAGAGACAGAGAGACCATATGAGAGTCCTCTCACCAAAGAGAGAGAGAGAGAGAGAGAGAGAGAGAGAGATCATATGAGAGTCCCCTCATATGAGAGAGAGAGAGAGAGAGAGCGATACCTGACAATTTGTAGAGTCTTTTTTTTTTTCAAAGATAAGCTAGTTATCTAAATATGGAAAAAGTGGGGTACCCTGTAGCTTGCAATGACCTATTACTGGAACTAGACGCTTTGTGAACACTCTTGGTGCAGTGGATAGTCCAAAGGATAAGGTAGAGAACTGATAAGGTTGTGTGTGTCTGGACTGCATTAAGAAAACACCTGAAGTCTGGATGAACAGATATGGGATGACAAGCATCTTTTCAGTTTAATTTTACCAGGAATCTTGAAAGATGCAGTGAGGTAACAGGTTGTGAAGGGACATTTGAATTAGGGCACAATCACAAACACAATTACTGATTTAGGAAAGAAAGATCCATAACTGGTCTCCAAGCATTTTATTTCACTGACACTAGGAACATCTCGGAATAAAAACCCTTCTCCACCTGGGAAGGAGGAACTGGTTCTACTATTCCTTGGGACTGCATGTGATGAACAGAAGGAAACAAGAGAGCCCAGTCTGGAGGATGAAGAATGACCCTCCCACTGCCATCTGTAACCTTGATGAATGATATTCAGAACCCATTTGTATAAAGCAATCTGTTGCCAAAGAGAAAAATGGAGCTTAAGACCTTCTGGAAGAAAAGGGGGGCAAGGGTAGGAGTGGGTCATAAGGTCTCTCAAATAGTCATTCATACATACTAGACTGTCCTTGGTTTTGAAAGGTTACAGATTTCTTTTTGGACCTCCACTGCATCACTTTATCTGAATTCTGATGAGTCTGTTTAATGTGTACTTAGCCAAAATTGGCAAAGGAGAAAGAAAATATCTTGGACAATTTGGAAAAAAAAGAAGGCTGAAAATCTTTGAGATTCCCTGATCAGCTTGCCCCTTTCGTCACACTTTTGATCGCCTCTGCGGCAGAGGGGAAAACACAATCTCTATCCAGGGGAGAATTTAAAATCTCATTTTTAATATAGTCTTGAAGGTTCTAAGAATACAACCATGCAAAACTCCTTAAAAAGAATACAAGTGGCTATAACCCTGGAAGTGGTATCAACAGAGTCATATACGCACTGCAAAAGAAACCAAGTTATTTAAAGCAGATTTTTTCTCACAAGAAGAAAAGTACAGTTACCATAAATGTAGATGTTAGAGTGTCTTCACTGTTGCAGTCATCACATTTGGGTTATCCCTACCAGGATAGCTCTCAGCCTGCCTTAAATCCAGAGACTTAGTATTTCTGCATCGGTTGCTGTCGCTTGAGGACCAACATCAGGTCGTCAGTGGTATAAAGGAAGGCAGCTGATGCCATTACATCAGTTTTTCTTGCCCTAACCTGTCAGGAGCCCCCAAAGTAGAAGGCCAGGTTCTGGTGGAAGAACCCCACCAGTGGAAGATAAATACCAACATGTCCCTTGTAAGGAAAGGAGAACAACAAGAAAGAAAGGTAACAAAAAGAAAAAAGGGGATGGAGGGAGGGAAACCAGGATTGTAACAGCGAAGACACTTGAACATCTACATTTTTGGTAAGTGTACACAACTGTACTATGTTCTTCGTGTTTTACTGTTGCAGTCATCACATTTGGGTAGATTCCCAAAGCTAAGGAAATGGGTGGAGGCAGTCAAGGAAGCTAGGGGCTGGCTAGGATGCCCTGCAAGACTGCAGAGGCAAACCCTGCCTAGATTTGGAGAAGAAAGGCATGTGGTAATGCTTGGTAAAAGTGTGAACAGATGTCCAAGTGGCAACCTCCAGGATGTCCCTGGTTGGGACCCATCTGAGAAAAGCTGCAGAGGTGGAGGCTGCTCTGGTGGAGTGTCCTGACCCCCTTGGGGGAGGCTTGCCATGCTGTTTGTAGCAGAAATGGATGCAGTGTGCTATCCATTTGGAAATGGTTTGCTTGGAGATGGCTTTGCCATCTGCCCCTGAAGCAAAGCTAACCAGCAATTGATCAGACTTTAAGGATTTATCCCTGTCCAGATAGTAACTGAGCTGTCTGCAAATCTACAGAGTGCAGAATTCTTTCCCCCTTGTTTTGGGGGTTAGGAAAGAAGGTGGGCAAATGAATGGATTGGTAAAGTGCATACTGGACACCACCTTGGGCATGAAGGATGGATTTAGTTCTGAGGGATACCCTGTCTGCATGGATGATGATGAGGGGTTCCACAGCCATGAGTGCTTGCAGCTCAGAGACTCTTCTAGCTGAAGTGATGGCCAGGAGGAAGGCAGTCTTCCAGGAGAGAAATTTTAGTTCTGCAGAAGACGCTGGTACGAAAGGAGGCAGGGTGAGCTATTCCAAGACAAAGTTAAGGTCCCAAGCTGGTGTTGGTGCTCTTCTGGGGGGCCTCAAGTTGCTAGCCCCTCTGAGGAGCTGTTTAAGCAAAGGGTGTGAGAAAATAGGCTGCTCAGTGGGAAAATGAGCAGAAATAGCAGAAGCGTGAATTTTTATAGAGGAGAAGGAGTGACCACTGAGTACTAGGTCAGCTAAGTAATCCAGGATGAGAGGGATGGAGGGCTGTGACATACTGGCCCCCTTAGCCTGGATCCATGTGCAGAACCTTTTCCATTTGTCTGCATATGACTTTCTGGTGCTAGGGTGTCTGGCCTCTCAAATAGCATCCAGAACCTGTTTACTGAGGCTAGCAGATTGGTCAGGGGTTAGGGAATAAGCCAAGCTGCCAAATTGTGCGTCTGCAATTGGGGGTGCATGGATTCCCCTTCACTCTGGGTTAGGAGGTTTGGAATCAGAGGAAGATTCCATGGAGGCAGTGGGGACGGGCTGTGCAGCAAGGGGTACCAGTGCTGTCTGGGCCAGTCTGGAGCTATGAGAATGGTTCTTGGTTTTTCCTCCCTTATTTTGAGCAGTACCCTGGGGATGAGAGGTAGGGGAGGAAAGGCATAGACCGATAGGTTTACCCAGGGGAAGGACAGGGCATCCACTTTCCAAGCCATGCAGTGATGCTCCCTGGTGCAAAATTTGCTGAGCTGATGGTTGGAGTGGAAGGCAAAGAGGTCTACCTCCGGGCATCAAAACCACAGTGCAAAGTGTGTTTAGTTATTTCACTTGCAGAATGTATTAAATCTTATAAATCTTTAGATTCTGCCCATGCAGGAAAGGACGACCAAGGTATGTTGCTGATATTTAAGCATATGGAACTGACAATTTAGTGCCCTGATAGCAGGAGGAGCTGAGGGGGTGGGATTCTTAGCTGAGGTTGCTTTAATCCCTTTTGGCCCTTGAGAAATGACCTTAGGGTCAGCCGTTGGATTTTTTAAAGAGATATTTGTGTGAGTCAGGGACTTTGTAGTACCTGTCTGGTTTTCTGGGAGCAGGAGGGAGGGCGTCTGTCGTCAAGCTGGATTCAAGGAAAACATCATCCACCATGTCCAGGACTGGGGGAATGGCTAAGGGTCTGTGTTGTGGAAGGTCCAGGAACTCAGTTTCTTTTTAGACTGTCTTGACTCTCCCATTGGAAATGCTTCCTTAAGGTATGCAGGGTTTCCCCAAAGGAAAAATCCTCTGGGGGAGAGGCTGAAGGTATGGATTCCTCTGCATCAGAATCCTCATATGTGGAGAGGGGCTGCATGTCTTCATAGTCAGATGCATCAGATTCATCTGACTCTTGTTCATACAAAAACTACTGGAGACGGATCTCTTTTCCTTTTTTGAGGGAAAGAAGGCGTTGGTTTATGTCGAGATACGTTGTTGCGAAGGACTTCCTCGGAAGCCAGTGCCTGCACAGCAGCTCCAGACCCATCCAATGTAGAGAGGACTGCAGGATCCTTAAAGAAAAGGAGTTCTGTGGCATACCGGACTCCGAAAGGGTCTTGGTAACGGCCTGCGAATTAACTGAAGCGGGCAGCAAAGGCTGCAAAAGCACCTCACTTCATTCCGCAGGACTGACGACTAGCTTAATGGAAGCGTTGCCAGAAGGTTTGGTCCTGTGCGGTCTGTCTCTGTCTATCTTTACACTTTTTTGGAAGATCGACTGTCGGATGGCTTACCGAAGCCATATCAGAATACGAAGACTGTAAATGGAAATATCTGGCTACAATAAGGGCCACACAACGAATATTTCTGGCGTTAAAGCACAGAAGTGACAATGATGGACGTCGTGGTCTGCACCTAGACAAGTGATGCAGTAAAAGTGGAAGTCCCGGTGTGGTATTTGCTTTCCACAGGTGAGACAGTTATTAACTTTTG
Organism: Protopterus annectens; assembly: GCF_019279795.1. NCBI lineage: Eukaryota > Metazoa > Chordata > Ceratodontiformes > Protopteridae > Protopterus > Protopterus annectens. The sequence continues at coordinate 1,131,740,449 of NC_056735.1, read as the reverse complement.
CTGACATCGGTTACTGCAAGAAAAAAGGATCCCCAATGGGGTACTTAGCTTTCAAAGACTTCAATTCGGACATGAAAACTCAGGTAGCGGCCGACCAGCACTCGTGCAAATTGCTTCTGCTTCAGGCTCCATGGCAAGAAAGACTGGTGTAATGGCGTCAGCTGCCTTCCTTTATGCCACTGACGACCTGAAGTCAGTCCTCAAGCGACAGCAACTAACAAAGAAATACTAAGTCTCTGGTATTCAGGCCGGCCGAGGGCTACCCTAGCAAGGATAACCCAAATGTGATGACTGCAACAGTGAAACACGAACAACATCTGCTGATAATACAATCCTCATACTTTTACAATTTTTCAGAACAAATTTTAACTTAAGAGACTGACAATTCAAATTTTTGAAAACCAAAAAAGTCTACATTTTTCCCATAGCTATTAATTTTCAAGTCCTTCTCAGAAGGAGCAGGATTGGAATTAACTAAGTGCTTTGCCTCAGTGTGATCAACTAAGGTTATAGCTACTGGGTCAGGTTTAGGAAGTGTACAAAAATTCAAAAAAGACTAAGGAACTTTATACATCCTATCTGCCTTTTTAGGGGCAGCTGGCTAACAGAAAATTGCAGGCAGTAATGCACACATCCTCTAAAGCTGACAAAACAGGAGGAATGGGTGAAGGTTCTGAAAAATCCTTCTTTTACTACTTATAGTATTTTCTGTGGGACTGAGAAAGTTCTCCCACTGAAAACACCATATTTGAGCAATAGTCTCAAAGAAAAATCCCCAAAGGGAGAATCAGAAACGGAGCTCTCCTCTCGACTTTGAATCAGAAATCGGAGGAAAAAACCCTCTGTTGGTCTCTGCATCTTCCTGGTCAGAATCAGAATCTTGAATTTTTTCATAAAAAAACAGGAATCTATCTTTCTTTCAAGAGAAATGACTTTACAAGAAGGATCAATAGCCTGAATTAAACCCTAACCCAGACCCAGTAAAGTACTCCTACCCAAAGAAATTTGAGGAGGAGTAGAGACATGTTCAGTTTTCTGTTTCTTTTCTAAAGGAAAAATGGGGCCAGCTGCGTTACTAATGTCAGCGGCTGCTTCCCCAGGGATGTGCATAGCACTCTCACACAACAGGGAAACATTCTCCGTTTCCTCACCCACGACGGACAAGATTGTCTCTCCCTTGCCCAATGAGGCAACTCAACAGCCACAGACGACATGGCTAACCCCTTGTCCACAGTAGCTTGTAGGTGCTATACCAGAGGGATATGGAGTAAAAGGCAAGTCGTCCGAGGTACAACAAATCACCACAGTAGTCACTCACCTGTGGCTGAGGCAAAGTGGTAGTCTGCTATGGTGGCAAAGGCTGTTTGTTCAACTTTTTCTTTTTGTAGCTGAAGAACAGACCATGGGACCAATAGTCTGTTCCATGGTCAAGCTGAAAATGATGCCTCTTTTCTAAGGAAGAAAAGCATATGCAGTTAAAACTACCAGTCAACAAACTGTTTTTTGACAGAAAAATACAGTAAAAAGCACTTTCAAAACAATAAGCCAGCCCCAACAAGGGAAAAACACTTTCTCCACAGAAAATGTTTTCAGTTAGTTAATGCGACTTTTAAATTGACAGAAAAAAATAACTTAGGGTCTCAAACACCTATCCTATACAGATAAGGCTAGCCTGTCCCACTACGCAGTCTCCTACAGACTGCTCAGAGGTTATCCGTGTCTGGCAACCAATGGCATCTCTGACCCAGCCTTGATGGAGTTGCTGCATATCCATAAATCAAACTCCACTCACACAACCCACACGCAAGGCCTTAACCTGGTCTGTGACATTTATAGGGCTTGTTGGCAGGATAGATTTGTGTCCCAAAGACTCCCCCCGTCTGTGGAATAGACTCACTCTCCATGTCAAGCAGAGTGCCTCTCTAGCCCTCTTTAAGAGGAACCTGGACAACTGGATGGGAAACAGAAAATATAACCCTGGGATCCCACCTGTGCCCCTGCTGAACAGGGGAAACAGGTGCTGACTTTGAGGGAACATGGGCTAAATTCTTGGCTAGGCTTATAAGGCCACTTAAAAAGAGTGCAAACACTCACAAAACAAAAATAAATGAAGACGCCACCGCCAACTGTGAAACAAGACACACTACTTAATGGAATAGTGTTAAAATTATTTGCATTAAGCGCTTTCACCCTTCTTACTCACAGGGCTTCTTCAGAGTCTCTTCCATTAAACTGAGTGTCTTGTTTCACAGTTGGTGGTGACGTTTTCATTTTTGTTTCGTAGGCTTATAAAGGCCTTTGGGCCAATAGCCTAGTATCTTATGAACATATAGTGTTCCATTTAAAAAGTACATTACAGCCTCAAGACAGTCCATTAAAATACAACACTCCTAGCTTTAAAATAACTTTTGTAAAGAGGAAAGTAATTAATAGAACATCAGTAAATATAAGAAAATGGAAGTGTTTTTCCCCAAAGGGAACATAGTCTGCCCAGGAAAGGAAAGCACACGCTGACCGATCCTTTAAAGCCTCAGAGACGCATACTCTAGTGTCAGGAAAGCTCTAAGGGGATTTGCGCCCAAGCGTGGCTTTCAGTCAGCTCGGCTCAGTTTGGGTGCATGGAAGGAAGCTTTGGAAGCTGGCCAGCCATTATACTCTTGGCAGCATATAACCCATATAGCTAAGGCTACTGCAGCAGTTATCAATATGATGAACATATTGCTGTTCGGGTACTAAATGTAGTTAATAATTCTGTCATGCTTTCCTTATCACACAGGGGGATGAAGCCCTGACAATGACCTACCTGACCTAGGCCAGGCAAGGAAGTAGGGGTTGAGCAGCTGATGCTGGCTTGCTTGTCCTTGGGGAGGGAAGGAGGACCAGCTCACTGCTTTGGTGGCACCTACTAGCTGGTGATCAACTGCTAGTATAAGCAGCCTAGCAAATTCATGCTGCATTGGCAGTGGGTTATGTAACCAGAGGAGGTACGTGTGACAACACAGCATGCCTCCTGCTCAGGGGTAGCAGACTTTGTTGCATTTTTTGCTGAAGAACCTGCATTCCTCCCATGGCAATAGGAGTTGTGAAGTATGTGAGATCAAAAGACTGGCTACTTCCTACTGCCTGACTCTTACCTCCCAGGGAAATGAATGGGCTGATAAGGCTGTATGGATGGGGAATGAATGGGCCAGAAGGATTTTGATCTGTCTAAGGATGCTTGGCCTTTCAGTAGGAACAAATGAGCCAGTATGGCACAGGCAGGTCAGCTACAGGGAAAATCCTACAGGGTTAGCAAAATAAAAGCCCCACATAATAAATTATAAAGGAATTTTCAAATGAAGACAGCCATTCTCACGTTAAAGGCAGCTGTCTTCCCACCTACTTTGAGCACACTTTTGGGTAGTAAGACATGAAAAATATGCTACTAAAATTTACAAACAGCTCTCGATTTTGCATACAAGTAACATCCCCCCCTTCCCAATAATGCATGCAATAATGTGCAAGCAGAATTGAATGGGATGCAACAGCCTTTCAATTATGAACAGGACTCTCAGGTAACATTCACTTCTGTATTTACGTCAGTAATTTTAGTACATATGTTCTTTTATTTAAGTTCGATTCACTTTGAGGAGGAGAAATGCCTTGTGCAAATCCTGTTTATGAGTCACTATGCACTTCAGCATGGGGTGGGAGGTCAGTAAGAATGTTGAGGGCTGGTGTTAAAGTAAATAAAAACATTTTTTTTTTATTTACAAGCTAAACAGAAAAAAAGTCTCCCGGGAGAACTACTACCACCATGCACATACTCCAGTAAGTTCCATCTTCTGTGCTGAGACGCTTCATAAACATACACTGGAGGATAACATACAGCTAAGCAAGAGACACCACATTAAGCACTCAAAAAAAGTCACTCTAATACTCCAGCATGAGAGATGGATCACAGTTAGTCATGACCTATGGACAGTTACTGACCTCTCAAGTAAGGCAGGGTAGAAGACCTCTCTAGTAAGACAGGGTAGAAGAGAGAGACACGGGGTGTCCTTTGAACCTTCTAAATAGGCAGCAAATGGAGTGAGGACAGGACCTCAAACAGACTGAAAGAGTTTGTTATTCACGGAGTTAAAATACTAATACACACACACAAAAAAAAAAAAAAAAAAATCTTTCTAGATTTTTTTCTGATCCCTGCATAAAGCTGTCTGAGTCTTAAGTAAGCAGGCTGCAGTTCACTTCTTCCAGAGTACAAATCTACAAGCAGACCAGGGTTGTACAGAAGTGCAGGCTGATGCAGCTATCCTTACAGGAGTCCTTCTTTTCTTTGTAAAAGGCAGAGCACTGTTTTCCGCCATCACTACGGTGTGCCACTTGTACAGCCCAGTACTGCAGGAATGTACATCAATACAGTGACCACCAACATTCAAGGGTTGGGACCAGTTACCTTATCAGAAGTGCCACTGTGGCACGCTTGCACCTGCAGTACCATCCAGAAATACTGTACAGAAGGGGCCATGCCCAACATCCGAGGTATTCTACAGCCTCCGAGTGGTACCACTCCAAGAATTCAGTGAGCACAAGCATGTAGTCATGACCTCAGGCTTTAAAAAAGTAAACACTTGCATAGATAGGCAAGGAAGAAAATACACTCTTGCAACAGCCCAAGCTCGAACAAATGCTTTTTTTTCTCTGTGAATGTGTTCATAAATCAGACATACTGTGGACAAATAATATTCCTATTAATAAAAGGCACTTCCAAAAATGTACTACACGTGTTCCTGCCACACTTTTTAAACCTTTACAATTAGTTAATTCAGCTACACTTATACTACCTACATAAATATATCTGCCTTTCAGCACCCGTTTTCATTTATGACTCCAGCTGCTACAATCAGAATTATAATACAAAGAAATCAGTATTATCTTATTTTTTATACCCCGAGGTGTGGGAGGACCATGCATCAGAACAGTTAAACTTGAAGACTTCACAGTCATGCTATGCAGAGGGTGTGTACATATGCTATGCAAGTACTCAAGATAAGTCAAGCCCTTTTAAGTTGCAATGTTTTGTGACCCAACTAAAAATAAAAACAAAACATTTGCAGAGTTAGCTCTCCTTTTCTCCTACAGTCATTTGTTGTAATACTAAATCAATAGTGCATTCACCATGTCAGATATTTCACCGATTACAGTTACTGCAGAATACAGAAACATTAATTTCTGAATGCACTGTGGAATAAAACTCTACAAGTTGCAATACTTAAAATTTGCATAATGGAATATAAAAGAGATGAAATACTAACCATTTAAAAAAATATGACAGAGTAAAAGTCTGTTAGTTTTATACTCTGTTTTACAGAACATAGTTATCAAGTTGTTCTTAAAACAAGAAATACACGCTTTTTTGAATATGTCTGCCAGATTGCCAACTACAAATGTTAGAATCGCTGTTAGTGATGCTAACTTCCTCATGCATAAGGAGCAAAACAAATTCTAAACAGAATGCATTAAACCCCACTCAACCAGCAAAGGTAAACAGAAGGACTAACCACATCATAGCAAAACATTAAAAAGTAAGGTAGATACTTACTATTTCTAAGCCTGAAAAATCCCTTTCGGAAAAGCACTTTATGGAAACATTTAATCCATAATTCAACTATGTGCTGGGCACACGCCTTTTCTAAGACTAAAAGTAGTACACACTTTTATCAAGTTACACAGAAAAACCACTTCCTGAATTAAGTCATGATGCATCCTACACTCTCATTATAGCAATGCAGAAAAAATGTTAACTCTTTTTTGCTGTTAATTTTTTCTTTGTAATTTATCTACATAATGTGTTTCATTGCACAGGATGCTTTTAGCAAACACTTTTCTGACCAGTTATCATTTGCAGTCTGGATTTTAGTTTGCCATCTCAAATGAGTTTATGGGACTACTCGTGCCTTTTATAAACTTGGCAGCTGCTTCCTGGACCTCTCCCCTGCACTATTTCTTTTTTTAAACAGTTTGATGAGTGAACACACACACACACACACACACACACACACACACACACACACACACACACACACACACACACACACACACACACACTGAGCTGTGCAAGGTATTCATGTAAATGATGCATGGCTGCATTTTTTACAGAATCTACTTCCCTTAACATTTCTCATCCTTTGTTGCATCAATTTAACAGTAGATAATGCCTTTATATCACAGTCAGCAGCACACAGTTTACTAGCTCAAATTACTTTCAGTTCGGGGTAGTACCAGCACAATGTTGAACATAGACTGTCAGCAGCCAAAGTGAAATAATACAGTTGACTTTCCAAATTTATAAAATTACACAGTAAACATGGTTTTAACATGGATATGCCATGCAACTTGTGTCTTATAAAAAGTGGCTTTGACAATGTGCAAGTGAATGTTATTTTCATATATCTCTGGTACTTTGTATAATGCAAACATTGCATACATAAATATACTGCATACAGTTTACAAGTGCATTTAGCCATTAATATATGTAAATGTCCATTTATTACTACACAGAATGAATAAACAAATAAAATTGTTTCTTTTCTATTATCTGACATTTTAAAGTTTGCCTCTGCCAGACTTTAAAAAGACAAGAAAACCATAAGATGGAAATGAGGTATTTTATTTCATGTTCAAAGGGTGCTGAAAATCAAACAGAGCAGTACAGAATGCTTGTCACTGACATTTATTCGTACTGGCCATCAGTAGCCATCAAATAACTACTCCGCTTCCTTGCAGACACCTTAAAACCCATCTCTTTGCATTGTGGACTGTCCTTTCAGCTTAATTATCTACAATACAGGCAAAGCAAACACTGGTGATTCAGTGGCTAAAGATGATTTTGCAAGAGGTGGTTTTTCATACAAAAGCTCTAACACAACCACAGAAGTGCGTATCAAATGCTCATAAGTGGATACAGACTGCTTCTTTACCCAACAACCCCACTTGCAGGAATATGCATGCTCCTGCAAGCAACTTCTACAAAGCCTAGGTTCCATTAGATGGAAAACCTGCTGCAGGGAGTGCCACACCCTCCCAGAGGAAGGACAGCAGACAGTCTTCTGACACCCAGGCCACTAGCCACACCTAGACTGTTGTCAGTACAGGCAGATGTCCTGCCCGTATGTCTCTGAGCTAGCCCAACGAAATCAACACTAGCAAGGTAAGTAAAGGGTAAAAAAATGCAGGCACCCTTGAGGCTTTTTTTTCTATACTTCGAGGACACAAAAATCTGCATCGTTATGTAAAACTGATATTAGAATCCTATTTCCATACCACAGACAATGGAATATTTCTCATTCCATCAAAGCAGGCCCAAAAGATATGGTAGCAGTGTTCAGCATATGTAGAAAATAGCAAGAAAAAACACTACCACCTACATGTCATTTCAGTGCAATTAACTATACAGATTGCCACTTTAAAAAAATAGCACTATACATATAAACATATACATATGAGTTCCATTCAGAAGCTTGACTCTTCAAGAAAGATTAGCCTCATATGGTCGAGACTACATGATCAACTTTCCAAATGTTGAAGCTTTTGAAATGCAGATTACAGTAGAGTGGGGATTGGGAAATTTATTTCTTGTGCATGTCCCTTTAAAAACTTGTTTTAAAAAAAATGTTAATTGTTGACATAAATTGATTTTAACTGAGCAGAAATGAGTATTATACAAGGAAGATAAGGTTAAACAATGGCATTCTGATGAATCCCCTGAGTGGGATATAAGCTCAATCTTTGACTCGTATTTTGTTACAGTTTTATTAAAGTGTGTATTTTGTTAGATTTGCCTGTTTGTTTCCTCCTATTGGAGGATAGATTGAGGGATTTACCCTTTTCCCCCACTGTAGTGAGATCTCAGAGTTGGTAGGTATAGTATGCTGGGGGTGTGGGGGAGCAGGAGGGCTTGCCACCTTGCAAAAATGTAGATTTTTGTTGTTTTCTGAAGTTTGACTTTCTGAAAAGTCGATCATATGGTCCTGACCATATGAAATTTGACTTTTTGAAAAGTCTAGCTTCTGAATGGGATCCACACACACACAAATTCATATACACATATATAGTGGTTATAACAACATACATAGTTTTTTCACCATCATGTGATTGAGTGGGCAAATCACATGTCCTAAGAACAACAGTGGTCAAAAAGTACATGAATTGATAAAAATGAACAACCTAGAACAAACTGTCAAGTCTATCACAAGATTCAACAACATGAACAATAACATTAAGAATGGTCTCCCTGTGCATGCCTAATGAAGTTAGACATTCTCTTACCAACTCTAGCCATTCTCAAACAAACAGAGACTGCAATACAATAAACTCAATTCTAGGAAAAACAAATTTGGACTCTGTTGTCATCTCCCACCAAAATAGCTGCAGAGATGGCAGACTTTTGTAACACAACTCTTAACAAAAATACACCTCCATCTAACACAAATATACCAGCAAGTCTATAAATCCCAATGGTGGAGTAAGAAAAAAAGGAGGAAATTATATCACAGAAAAACAACAGCCTTTAAAAACGATCAACCCCCTGAAAATAAATGCAATGTAAATACAACTCAAAAGAAACTGGCTAAATACATTAAGGAAGCAAGGGTCAACTATGACACTTGTCAGACCACCAACATTGAGGGAAATATGAAGGTTACCTATTGCTAAACTAGGAGATACAAAATATTAATAAAAGAATGCAACTTAATAGTTTATGATCAGTGAATACCTTACTGTTAATTGTCAGTATGTAGTACATTTGCAAACAAATTTTGTAACAGCTTTAAAAATCCTTAAAGTTTAGAAACGATGTCCCTCCTTGCCCCAGAAGATACAGTTAGATTATAAAATCCCTAAAAATATGAACTGTGTCTGTCTAAATGATACCCCCTGGTAGTTTGCTTAAACTTTATAATATTTAACAAATACTTAATGCATACATAAATACAAGGTACAGCTGTCCCTATACAGTATTCAAAGAAGATGCAACTTCACACCCTGATAATTACAAATTAATAACTGCAACATGTATTCACTTGGATTTGCCTAAGGCATCTGGCATAATTCAACATAACACTGTAGATAAATTCAAAAAGCTAAATATAAATGGATACATTATTCAGTGGGTCACACAACTGTTGCACATTGGACTATAATAAATCCACATGGAAGATAATCTACTGGATCCCAAAGTAATCAGCACCATCAAATAAGGCCCTGTGCTGTTAGGTCCCGCACTATATGGCATATATATTTTTTTTTAACTCGCGCTAACTAAAGAACTGTGGATCACTAAACATGCAAACACCTGGGGCAAAAGATAGTGATTTTTTTCTGGGCCTCCCTGACTGGCTATCCTCAAGCATCTTCTCTCCAACCACAGGAGTTAATTTCTTCCATGTCTAGTGACAGCCAGCCCATTTGTTTCTGGTTCACAGTGAAAACCCTATGTTCCATTTATTCCATGATCCAGGTGAGCGCCTACAGGCCCAAATGTTCCCTAATGAGGTGACAGTTGGGCATACAGGATTAGCCATTCTCTCTTCAAGAACAAGACCCTATCCAGCAGTTGCTTTCCTTGACTGCTAGCAACACCCTTTAACGCTGCTAGTCTGGAAGGAGCCCATACCTACCACACCCCAACAGCACCTATTTGTACTCCCTCAATCTACCAGCTGGGTTCATTGGAGAAATAAATATAGCTGCCTTTCTCTAAACAAAAAAAAAACAAAAAACAAAAAAACAAAAAAACAAACAAAAAAAAAAAAACACAACACTGAGAAAGCGAAAAACACCAACTGTAGAAGCATAAAATCCAAAATTGTTTAATACTCCAGCTCCTCGGCTAGCAAGCCTTTCACAGAGTTAACATCACAGTAGCACAAGCTACACTTAAAATTACATCAATCAATTAACTAAAACAATTAAACACAAACTAATGATTAACACAATGCAGAAAAGTCTTCCACTCAAGTTCTTTGTTTAAAACCATAAGGCACCAAAGTGCCAAACTTAAAAATACAGATTGCTTCTTTATATAACAGTTTCTTTTTAAAGTGCATCATCATCCTTAAATCAAAACGTGTTCCAAAATACATGCTTTTAAACTGGTACAAGACCCATAGTGTACTGTATGAAAATGTGATGGCACAGGGCTATCCACATTAATTCTTAATGTTACTAACATGCTCTTGTACTCTGATTTTAAACATTATTTTGGTTTCTCCTATACAGAAGGAGCCACAAGGGCATGAGAGACGAGTTTTTCCACTTTCTCTGCGTTTTCTTTCTTTTTTTTTTTTAATAGCTGCCTCTCTCCCCTGGGGAAGGATCAACCAACTCTCACCCTTCCTCGTTTTGGTGTCTCAAATGTCTTAAGTACACTACTGAAAGTACCATTGTGTAAAATCTTACCATAACAGTAGATGTCGTTCTCTTCTGTTTCAGTATTCCTTACAATAGGGATCCCCTGCCAAGGGATGCCCGATGTCCGGCCAGTATATATATTTTTTTATTTTACATTTGTTGACCAGGCTAGTCTAACTGGATATATGTCCACTTTCAGTAGGGGTCCAGGGAGATAAACTCCGAGGAAGCAAAATACAATCATACAAAAGATTAATTTGTATATTGAACATTGCAGGTACAGAACAGGGAATAAAGCCAAAACTTTTAGGTTGCTAAGTGTATGCTGTACGTTACACAAATGCTCCCCCCATGTACAGCGTAGGGCATAAAAGTGACATCCGGAGGTACCATCCTCAGAACTGACAGCCCCAGTAGGAATGCCAGTCCAAGGACTAGGGAGGTACCCAGCACATCCAGAAGGGAAAAGAAGAACCGGGGGAGGAGGGAGGGAGTGAATACTGCAACAGTGAGGATAAGGACATCTACTGTTATGGTAAGATTTTGCACAACTGTACTATGTACTTCCATTTCACTGCTGCAATATTCCTTACAATAGGGAGTGTGCAAAAGCTCAGGAAAAAACAGAGGGAGGAGGAGGGACCAGCAGAGCCCTCTAGTAACCTATGAAGAATGGCTCTAGCAAAACCAGGTCTAGCCCTGGATATCACATACAACTTAAAGTGCTTGGTAAAAGTATACACAGAAAACCAGGTAGCTGCCTCAAGAATAGAGCTAGTATCTAAACCCTTGAAAAAAGCACCAGAAGAAGCCACAGCCCTAGCAGAATGAGCCTTAACAGAAGGCAGGAAGGATGTTGCCATGAAAAGAATAACAAAAAGAAATGGCTTTAGATATCCAAAAAGAAATAGTTTGCTTGGACACAGCCAATCCTAAAGATCTAAGATGAAAGGAAATAAAAAGCTAACTGGATATGGGGAAAAGCTTTGGTCTTATCCAAATAAAATCTGAGCTGTCTATGCACATCCAAAGTGTGCAAAACCTTGTCACTAGCAGATTGCAGAGAAGGAAAAAAGTGGGCAAATGAATAAAAGTACAGTTTTGTACCTACCATAAATGTAGATGTTCGAGGATCCACATTGCTGCAGTCATAACCTGTGGGTAGTCCGCTGTCCTCGGTCGGCCCGAATACCAAAGAGTTAGGCTGGCGTCGGTCATGGTCGCCCGGAGCTGACGTCAGTACGTAGTAGTACTTAAGCGCATGACCGACGTCATATCCTCAGTCTTTCTTGCCCCAGATGTCAGAATGCCTTAAAAAGGAAAGGCCAGACCCAAAAGAAAAGGAAAATGCCCAACAACCACAAAGGAGAAAATAACAATAATCCCAAAGGCACAACAACAACACCACCCCAACAACAACAACCCCAACAATGGAGGGGAAGGAGGGAGGGAAAATAGGGCTGCAGCAATGTGGATCCTCGAACATCTACATTTATGGTAGGTACAAAACTGTACTATGTTCTTCGTCTCACATTGCTGCAGTCATAACCTGTGGGTAGAATCCCAAAGCAAAGGAAAAGGGGAGGCTGGCAAACTAAAAAGCATTAGGGGCTGCTAACATGCCCTGTAAGACTGAAGTGGCAAACCCAGCCCTGGACTTGGAATAAAGAGGGAGATGGTAATGCTTGGTAAAAGTGTGAACTGAACTCCAAGTAGCTGCTTCCAAAATATCTTTAGTAGCTACACCCCTCAAAAAAGCAGTAGATGTGGCAGTAGCCCTAGTGGAATGAGGCCTGATCCCAGCAGGAACATTCTTCCCATGATGAGAATAACAAAAAGCAATACAGTTACCAATCCACTTTGAAATAGCCTGCTTTGAAACAGCTTTCCCTTGAGAACTCAAAGCAAAAGTAACAAATAACTGTTGAGTCTGTCTGAACTCCTTAGTTCTGCTCAAATAGTAACGTAACTGCCTGTGGATATCCAACGAATGCAAGACTTTTTCCCCTTTATTTTGGGGATCAGCATAAAAAGTAGGCAAATGGATAGACTGGTTCAAGGCCACATTAGAAATCACTTTTGGCATGAAAGTAGGGTTAGTACGCAAAGAAACTCTATCCTTATGGAATATCAAAAAAGGTTCAACTGCCATGAGAGCCTGCAATTCAGATACCCTCCTAGCAGAAGTGATGGCCAACAAAAAAGCAGTCTTCCAAGACAAAAACTTCAATTCAGACGTAGCTGCAGGTTCAAAAGGAGGCAAAGTAAGCTTCTCCAACATAAAATTGAGATCCCAGGAAGGAGTAGGAGCTCTACGTTGGGGTCTTATATTTTTTGCCCCTCTAAGAAATTGCTTAAGCAAAGGGTGAGAAAATAAAGGAGGGTCACAATCATAGTGAGCAGAAATGGCTGCAGCATGAACCTTCACAGAGGAAAATGACAAACCCTTGTCCAGTAATTCAGCAAGGTACTGTAGTGTAAAACTCAAATTAGGCACCGAGACATCAAAGTCCTTTGTTGTGCTCCAAAGAAAAAATCTCCTCCATTTATCAGCATAAACTTTTCTAGTGCTAGGCCGCCTGGCTTCCAAAAGGACATCTAAAGCTTGTTGAGGAAGCTGAGATCCCACAGGCTCTAAAACAGAATACGCCAGGCCGTTAGATGTAGGGACTGCACCCTGACATTGAGCAAATGACTGCTTGACTGGGACAACAAGTGAGGAAGCTGTGGCAAAGGCCAAGGAGGCTCCTGAATTAAACTCCGCAGCAGAGGATACCAGTGCTGACGTGGCCAATCTGGTGCTATTAGAATCATGCAAGGCTTGTCCCGCCTGACTTTCAAGAGTACCTTGGGAAGGAGAGGCAGAGGAGGAAAAGCATAGACGTGAAGGTTGTTCCAACTGAAAGATAGAGCATCCACTTTCCAAGCTTTTGGGTGAAACATCTTTGTGCAAAATTTTGGTAGTTGGAAATTTAGAGGAGAAGCGAACAGATCTATGTCTGGAGTTCCCCAAGCCACTGTCAACTGCTGGAATACCTGAAGATCCAATTTCCACTCGTGGGGGTCCACAATATGTCTGCTCAATACATCTGCTAGGGAGTTCTGTGCTCCTGGCAGAAACCGAGCTTGAAGAGTGATGTGCAAACTCAGAGCAGTCTCCCACAAAATCATTGCTTGTCTGCAAAGAGGGTAAGAATGGGTTCCCCCCTGCTTGTTGATGTACCACATGACTGTAGTGTTGTCTGTTCGAATCAACACCTGTCCTGGTTGAAGTAGGCCCTTGAAAGCCATCAGGGCAAACTGGACTGCTAACATCTCCTTCACGTTGATATGCAAATGCTGTAGTCTGGGAGGCCACGTGTCTTGAATCCATTTCCCATTGAAGTGTGCTCCCCAAGCCAGTTCTGAAGCATCCGTCGTTATGATCTGACTCGCCTCTGGTCGGGTCACAGAGAGTCCCTTGTTTAGGTGACATTCCTGTGCCCACCACAAGAATTCCTTCTGGATGCAAGGTATTATCTGAATGACAGTGTCCAAATCGTGGCAGTGTTGAGTCCATATACTTTTGAGATACCATTGTAGCTTCCTCATATGCAGTTTGGCATTGGGAAGTACTAGAATGCAAGATGCCATGAACCCCAAGGCTTGTAGGACTGTCCTTGCAGTCAGCCTGGACAGTACTGATAATTGCTGGAAGTATAGGTGAAGAGTTCTTTGTTTGTCCGGGGTCAGAAAAGCCATCCGAGAGGCTGTATTCAGTCTCACACCCAGAAAGCACATGTCCTGAGAGGGTACTAAACTGGACTTTATTTCGTTCACAGAATACCCTAGGCACCTTAAAACTGCCATTACATACTGTAGATGTTGAAGTAACTTGTCTTTGTCTTGAGCAAGAATCAGGCAATCGTCCAGATAAGGATAAATTTGAATTCCCCTCAGTCTGAAGAACGCTATTACAGGAGCCAGAACCTTTGTGAACACCCTGGGCGCTGTAGATAAACCAAAGGGCAATGCAGAGAACTGATAATGAGAAGTACCAGCCCGAAATCGCAGAAATCTCCTGCAGCTGGGCCTGATAGGAATGTGAAGATAGGCCTCTTTGAGATCCAGAGTTACCATCCAGTGATCTTTGCTTAGCATAGGCAGAAGTTGCTGTAAAGCTAACATCTTGAACTTTGGAATGCCTAGGTATGTATTGAGAATGGACAAATCCAGAATAGGCCTCCAAGTGTTTCCTTTCTTTGGCACTAGGAATAGACGGGAATAAAACCCTAGGCCTACTTCTGACGGAGGTACCACCTGGATTGCTCCCATCTGTAAAAGCAAAGAAATTTGTTCCTGAGCCTCCAGCCTTTGCTGAGGAGGTACATCTGGCATGCCTTTGAAAGGAGGAAAAGTGTGGAAATAAAACTTGCAGCCTTGATTTATTATGTCCAACACCCATTTGTCCTGAGTGACCAAATGCCAATTTTGTTTGAAAAGTGCCAACTTTCCTCCTAGACGAGCTGCCAGAAAAGAAGGGTCTGGCAGCTGAAAATACAGGTCATTGGGTCTGTTTACGAAAAGGCTGACCCCTGCCCTCACCAGAAGATTGTGCAGGAGAACTCCAAGTCCTAGGTCTGAAGGAACCCTGAGCTTGAGCCCTACCCCTACCACGTCTAGACCTGCCCTTAGACTGAAAATCCGAAGAAGGGTAGGACCATCCTCTTGCAGGCCAATTCCTGCTAAACTTAGGGGGCTGCACTTGCAAAAAATCCTTAACCGTCTGCATAGACTTAGCTTTATCTTCCATCTTTTTCAAAACTGACTCCACAGGGGAACCAAAAAGAACTTCAGATTGAAGAGGAGCATCCAAAATCCGAGCTTTCACATGCTCTGACAAATTTTGATCCTTAAGCCAGGCATGTCTACGAATAACTGAACCAGTAGCAGCCACCCTGGATGAAGCCTGAAGAGCATCGAAGCCACACTGCAAGGAATGTTTACCAACTTGATCTGAAGCATGAACCAAGTCCTGCAATTCCTTACACTCTATACCCTCAGATAAAGCATCTACCTTAGATTTCAACTGACCTAACAGAAAGTTTTGATACTTCAGCATATGAAACTGGCAATTAAAAGCCCTCATAGCTAACGTACAAGAGGTGTTCACTTTTTTCCCCCACCTATCCAAAGCTCTAGAATCTTTATCCAAAGGAACTGGATTCTTAACCACAGAAGCCCCGACACCCTTCGGCCCTTGAATAATAGTTTCCGGGTCAGCCCTAGGACTCTTATACAGATATTTATGTGCCTCTGGAACTCTGTAATACCTGTCTGGCTTGGCAGGGGGTAAAGAATCAGGATTAAGTGAAGCTTCAGAAAAAACATCCTGAACAACATCTAAAACAGGGGGAATAGCCAAAGGCCTATGTTGTGGCAAAAACAAAAATTCCCTCAGCCTCTTACGAGAATCAGAAAAATCCTGACCTTCCCACTTGAAATGCTCCCTCATGGAATGCAAGGTTTCAGAAAAGGAAAAATCCTCTGGAGGTGAAGCAGAAGGACAGGAATCCTCTGCATCCGAATCTGAATAGGGAGGAAAATCCTGAATATCCTCAGCTGAGGACTCAGAGTAATCTGAAGAATGCTCCATTCCCTCTAAATCTGTCTCCACCCTAGGCCTCTTCTCAGGAGGGGGCATAGAACCCCTAATCAAAGTAATCAAATCCTCTGCCATTTTCAACATATGTTTTTTAGGAACAGAACCCGAAGAACTAGGGCTATGGCCCGAACCAGTAAGACCAGGTTTAGCCTTAGCAGGGCCTTTAGTCACTGAGGTAGAAGGCCTAATAACCTTTTGTAAGGATGGAACTACAGATACTTGAGAAGCACCCTCGGCCTGGCCTAACTCCTGAGAGGCCAACTCCTGCAAAAGTAAAGGTTCCCCCTGGGATTCAGCCGAGACCTCGGCTGGATCCACAGATTCAACCGTGGATTCCATAGAACCGGCGTCCGCAACGGACGACTCATCCGGTTTAGACCTTAAAGATTTATCTTTTTGCTTTTTCGCGGTAGCGGGCGTCGGAGGATCCGACGGCATGTTGTAGTTACACCGCTTACCGAAAACAAGC
The DNA here is from genome assembly GCF_019279795.1 of Protopterus annectens. Lineage (NCBI taxonomy): Eukaryota > Metazoa > Chordata > Ceratodontiformes > Protopteridae > Protopterus > Protopterus annectens. Next base: position 1,131,723,941 of record NC_056735.1, on the reverse strand, counting down.
CTAGCACAGTCTAATCTACGTTTAATGGTACGTTTATTAAATCTAGCGCAAAAGCAACACCCGACTACGTCGTGCTCAGGCCCCAAGCAAGGAATACAGAGAGAATGGTAGTCCCTATGAGGTATCCGTTTCCCACAAGAAATACAATTATTAACTTTTTCTGACATCCGGATTAACTGAAGCAAGAAAAGACAAAAATTTTCCCCAACGGGGTACTTAGCCCAACTTGGTCTTCGGTCTGAAACTCGAAATTGAAAATTTCAGAACGCCGAACGGCACTTGCAAATGCTGCTTCTGCTTCGGACCACGCGGCAAGAAAGACTGAGGATATGACGTCGGTCATGCGCTTAAGTACTACTACGTACTGACGTCAGCTCCGGGCGACCATGACCGACGCCAGCCTAACTCTTTGGTATTCGGGCCGACCGAGGACAGCGGACTACCCACAGGTTATGACTGCAGCAATGTGAGACGAAGAACATCTAAACTAAGAGACAACACATTCACCACTTTGGACATAAAAGTAGGATTAATATAAAGGGACACCTTGTCCTTATGGAAAACTAAAAAGGAGGAATAGCCATAAATGCTTGAAGCTCAGACACCCATCAGGCTGAATTAAGGCCCAACAGACCAGTCTTCCAAGACCAACAGTGTAAGGAAGCTGGAGATGTAGGCTCAAAAGGAAAGTGGGTCAATTTCTCCAAAACAAAATTAAGGTCTCAGGAAGGAGGGACAGACTTTCTGGGAGGTCTAATATAAAGGACACCTTTAAGAAGCTATTTAACCTCAAATGTAGAAGCTAAAGGGAGCATTAAAGGTAGACAAGCAGAAATAGCGGACAAGTGGGCCTCAACAGAAGAATATGCCAACTTAGCATTGAGTAGTTCACACAGATGACAGAACCACTGGAACATCCACAGAAAGTGGATCCATGTTATAAGAAAGACACCAAACAGAAAACCTCTTCCATTTGTATAAGTAAGATTTCGTAGTAGTGGGCTTCCTGGCCTCCTGCAGGACCCTAAGCATGCCCTCAGAAAAAAGGTGTCAATATGGACTCAAAATCCTATCACCTACAGTGTTAGTTGAAGAGTGGATAGGTGGGGATAGACAAGAGATCCCTTTGTCTTGTACGAGTAGATCCACCCTGTGAGGTAACCTGTGATGATTTCCCTTGGCTAAATGCAGAAGAGGGAACCAATGCTGTATGGGCCTAAAGGAATTCACCAGCAAGATTTTGGGAGAATCCTTCTTCATCTTGATCAGGGCTTTTGGAATGAGAGAAAGGCAAAGAAACATCCCCTTTCAGGAAAGAGAGAGGGCATCCACCTTCCAGACCAGAGGGCATGGGGTTCTGACGCAAAAGAAAATAAACCGTCTATTAAGAGGGTAGGCAAATAGATCTACTTGACCACTGGTGGACAATGTCCAGAAACACATCCCTGTGAAGTATCCACTCATGGGAATGTGATATGGACCTGCTCAGGGAGTCTGCCACGATGTTCTGACCCGAGAGAGAATGTAAACTGCCTGAAGCATCACTTGATACTGGATAGCTAGCTCCCACACATGAAGTGCTAACCTGCAAAGGAGATAAAATCTCGTCCCTCTCTTGCTTGTTCACATACCACATCACTGTGGTATTGTCTGTAAGTACCTTGGGGGCTCTGGAATGAAGAACTCTCATCTTTTTGACAATGATGGGGTCTTTTTGTTGAAGTGACTAGAGGCCTTGCACTTTTTAGCAAGCCAAAGGAAGCCCCCCACCCCAAGTCTGAAGTGTCTGTGAACAGTTCCTGCGAGGGGAGTGGAGGCTGACAAGGAAGCCCTGGACTGAGTGACAACTGGTGAATCCACCACTGAAATTACAGCTTGAGGCATGGAAGAAGAGTGACTATGAAATGTAGAGGATGAGAGTGGTGAAACCAGACTGACCTTAGAAACCACTGAAGCTTTCTCATTTGGAGTTTAGCTAGAGGGAGCACAGGAATGGTGGAGGCCATAAAACCCAGAGCTTTCAGAAATTCCCTGGCTTTAACTGATACCAGGGGAAGAAGGGATTAAAAAAGGCAATGAGAGCTAAGGCCTTGGAAGGAGGCAAGGATGCTATCATTGGAACAGTGTGGATCCTGCATTCCAGAAACACATGATCATGTGAAGGAGTCAGGAGGGACTTTTGGACATTTCCAGTGAACCTCAGGCTTTGCAAGAGAGAAATGTAAAAGTGGAGATGCTGCAGTAGAATCTCTGGAAAAGAGGCCTGAAAAAGTAAGTCATCTAGGTAGGGAAGGAGCTGTAACCCCCTTAGCTTGCAGAAAGCAATCACAGGATTGAGGCATTTGATGAATATCCTTGGGGCAGTACAGACACCAAAGGACAAAGCAAAGAACTGAAAATGCCAGGAAGCAACAAAGAAATGTAAACACTTCCGGAAAAGGGAAGCAATAGGGATATGAAGATAAACATCCTTGAAGTCCAGAGAAACTACTAGAAAAGCTTGAGTGAGGAAGCAGCAGAAGAAACGAGGTCTGAAGGGACCTTCAGAAAGGTGTTTAGGCGAGAGAGATCCAGAGTGGGTCTCCAAGTGCCCTCTTTCCTGGGGACCAAAAACATTCAGGAATAAAACCCCTTCCCCCTTGAGAAATTGGAGCTTCCCTGCATCAAGAGACCCTGAAGCACCTCTGGAAAAAAGGCTAATTGTTCCTGATGGGGCTGAGAAATGCTTATGAAAGGGGGAAGAAATTTCCAGACCATGTAGTACCTTTGGCAAATGAGAAAGAACCCAGGAATCTTGAGTAATCTTTAACCAAACAGGAAGGGACAGGGAAAGATGGAATGAAAGAGGAATGTGGCTGAGAAGAACAGGATAGTCAAACACTACCTGGTTTGTCAAGGGAAAGGAGATTTCTGAGCTAAAGGATTCTGGGTAGCCTTAGCAGAAGGAGCCCTTCCACCTCCCTTCTTACCTTTGGGAGGAGGGAAGACTGCCTACGAACAAAGATCGGCTTATTAGGGTAATTCCTTTGGAATTAAGGTACAGGACGAAAAGATATATTTTAGTTTTTGTAAAGGCTTACCCTTTTCCTTTAGGGACTTACACAAATATGCAGCTGCAGCACCAAACAAATGCTTGTTATCCAGAGGAGCATCTATCATCTTAGACTTAATATCATCAGGCAAAGGTTGAAACTGAAGCCAGGAATATCACGTCAGCACAGAACCAAAAGCAGCAGCCCTAAAAGGAGAATATGTTGCATCATAACTGCATTTAATAGAACGGTGAGCCACCTGGGAAGAAGTCCTCAAGAAAGAGAGAGCAAAAGTCTTTCCCTCAGACTCAGGAAGGTCAGAAGTAACCTGACAGGCCTGAGATAGAAGAGCCAAATCATATCTGGTCATATGGGCCTGATAATTGAGAGCCCTAAAAGCAAGGGAAGCTGAGGTATATACATTCTTACCCAGTCTTTCCATAGTCCTGATGTCTTTATCAGAAGTCAGCAACTTTATAGAAGGCAGTAAATTTGATGTCTTGTCAGATGCCACAGACACCACAGAAGTGTCAGCAGATGGGCACTTCTAAAGGAACTTGCAATCAATCAGGCACCTTATAAAACCCATCAGTGTTTTTGGTGGCAGGGGGCTAGAAATCAGGAGCCTGAGATGCAGTAGAAAAGGCATCCAACAAGGCAGCCACGACATGAGGAACAGCAGAAAGTCAAGGAGAGTCCATCTGAAGAAGCTCAACTCTTAACCTCAGACAACTAGGCACAATCCCATTTGAAATCTTCCATGATTTTGGAAATTGAGTCCCTAAAGGAAATCGCCTCAAAAGGAGAGTCAGGACTAGTGGACTAGTCTTCCTCAGAACCATAGTGTACGGAAGAAGGAATCTGGGAAGTA
>NC_056735.1:1131712538-1131715038 GCF_019279795.1 Protopterus annectens | reverse complement strand
AGTAGAGACCCGGGGAGAAAAGCTCCAAACACCACAGTTATAACAAGGTTAAAGATTACATTAAATAGCAAACAAAATAGTAACTAACTAGATAGTAGATTACAATAAAATAGTAAATAGCAGTTATATCCAATACATTGTATTGATCATAAAATGACAAAAAGCAGAAAATAGGACATGAATCTTCAGAGGAGTAAAACGCTTAAATGTTACAGTAGTTTTACTGTTCTCTCTGGGTGGGTGCTGGGCACACCAAGCTAGCTTAATTATTTTTTTTTACCCCATGTTCTTAGAGCAAGACGACTGCTTACCTAAGGGGGGGGGGCTAACATTCAGAAAGCAATGAGTGTGTGCTTTATGTTCTCTCTGGCATGCCAGCAACTACGACATTTTTTTGTAGCCGCCCCAAATGCCATCCTCTTACAATCTGGTGCACATTCACTTTGAAGAATACCACTTAGCCTAGCTTGGTGTGCCTAGCACCCAACCCAGGCTATTCCTGTACATAATGATCCCTCCTCCAAGGGATAGCAGCAGTATGTGGGGCTAGCACTGCCCTGTCGGGAAGAGCACACCTACTCTTGCTGCCAGTGCCATCAAGCGATTGAGCCACATATTGAACTCGAGGCACCAGGACTACCAGGACTGCACCCACCAGTGCTATCTCCTTTTGTTCTTTAAATGACCAGTACACATCCCTCAACCTTCCCTCTCCGAAATGAGGAACACTAACCCTCAATGTGGAACAAATGGACAAAATGTGGACACATTCTAATGGCTTACGAACTTCAACTAGGAAGGTCATAGGGTGGTTAAAATATGCTGGTTTTACTTATAAAGAAGATCTTTTAATGAATTAATACAATTCATTTCTCTTTACCATAGATTTCACTTAACAAGTTCCTATCACTGAATGTGTGACAGACCCTTCCAATGTGGAACTTTGAGGAACATGAACTTTTTAAGACCCCAAATGAGGTACATTCCTCATAATGAGGTACACTTGAGAGGTGTGGACCAGTAGAAGATAATTAAATAGTGGTCACCTAGCATGTTTGGAAGGACTGCTGAATGTTTGCATTTCCATAGGATGTTTGAAAGGAGTTTGAGAACAGAATAGTTTTTGTAGTATTATGTCTACCTGACTCAGGCTATTTATGGGAGACTGGTTTAGGTTATTATTTTTACAGGTTTATCATGTGCTTGGTTTAGGTTACTATTTTTACAGGTTTATCATGTGCTAATCCTAATTAATTTAAGTCTGCATGTAATACAAGTTTTTCATTCATTAGATACTTGATATTATTATGAATAGTTTGTTCAAGTACCTCAGTGTCATTGCAGGTGGTGTATTGTTGGCTACTGTAATGTTTTTTTGACTGCCAGTTTATTACTTACTGCAAGAGAAACTGGTTTGAGAAATTTCATTTGTAGTATTGCTTGTGTTGGGAAGGAAGACCTAGTTGTCAAGTTTTTATTTAACAAGTAAAGTGTCCAACCACCTACTTTGTGTCCATGTCTGTTTCTGTAGAAAAATGAATAGTTTCTTATGTAATATGAAGTGCAGTTTTTCCCATTAGCCAAGTTTCAGTTATTGCAGTTATATATGAGTTGTGCTGTACTGAGTTAACCATGCTTCTAGTATTGAGCTTTTACTACAAATACTACTGATAGTTAATTATGCTATCTTCACATCCTTTCTAGTGGTTTTATGATGGGTTTCTAAGCATTTGACTTTTCCATTAGTATTATAAGGGAGTGCCATAGGTGGCTAGAAGTGTGGGATGTTGAAATTCAGGGTACTGTTTTCTATCAAAGAGTAAATCTGTTCAGCACACGATTAGGTACATCAGGTGGTGTTTAATATTAAAATCCTATAATAATGCTTTATTAAAAAGTCAAACACCTCAAATATAATTTCTCATTTTATATACAAACGAGAATAACTCCAAAATAAAATCTTAAGATGCTCACCAGATCAACAGCCTAGTAAGTACCTACGAACCTACTACATTTGACTAATGGCAGTAAGGATAATTTGCCTATCTTATTCTGCCATTTACATGCATTTTATATGCTAACTCCTCCATCCTCCATTACTACCATACCCCCTACCCTTTTTCAAACCGTTCCATGCCTTCTTGAATGCTTACTACTAACCTTCTGGATGCGTCTGTAACTAGACTTTTGTGCTGCGCTAAACACACACTGTTCCATAGGAAATTCCCATTCACTGCTAACAGATGTCAACAAAACATAATTAAATACATAAATTCAATAAAGAAATAGAGTAAGTCACTTACTGCTTTCTTGAATGTGGGAGTCCTCTTTACATAGAACACCTGAGGTAAGAATACACCTAAATCCCGGTTCATGCACTTTAACTGCATCAGTTAGATCCACAGTATTATTTCTCTCTATCCAGGGATCTCAAGAACAGATATGAGCACAGATCTTATCGGTTGACACAGCTAAACAGGTTAGTAGTATGTACAGAGCA